>NW_006297140.1:780346-782218 GCF_000327345.1 Myotis davidii | reverse complement strand
GGCCAACTCCGCTGGCCGAGGCATCAGGCCTGGGCGGGGGGCAGAGCCAGCAATCGGAGGGGGCTGGGGGTCCCCTGCCCAGGCCTGATGCCTGGGCCAGAGGAATCAGGCCTGGGCTGGGGGCAGAACCAGTGATGGGGGGAAATGAGGGTCCCCTGCCCAAGCCTGACGCCTCTGTCAGAGGTGTCAGGCCTGGGCAAGGGGCCAATCCTGCGATTGGAGGGTGATGGGGGTCAACACCTGAGGGCTCCCAGTATGTGAGAGGGGGCAGGCTGGGCTGAGGGACACCCCCCCACACACACACACCCAGTGCACGAATTTCGTGCACCAGGCCCCTAGTGTAATGTATAATCTGTAAAGTAAATGGGCAATTATTATACTTTTATGCTCACAATGATTATAATGGAAGTTATACAATTGTCAAGATAAAATAATAAAATCAAACATAAGCAGAGCAAGCCATGAGATGTGTAAGGTTTTTCCTAAGACAGAGTTGCATCCTGAGAAAAATCGTTTCAATAAGATATACTAGCTGAAGCTTCACAGTAATTGAAAATTTCTGATAATAGTAGGAGCTCATCAAACACACACACACATTCACTGGCAATCATAAAACCTAAGTAAAGATATATAGAGGCTTTTCTTTCATTGCATATTATAGCTCTCACAAATATTTGGTGGAGTATATAATTTCTTTCTTTTTTTAATATATTTTATTGATTTTTTTAAGGAGAGAAAGGGAGAGGGAGAGAGAGTTAGAAACATCGATGAGAGAGAAACATCCATCAGCTGCCTCCTGCACACTCCCTACTGGGTGTGTGCCTGCAACCAAGGTACATGCCCTTGACCAGAATTGAACCTGGGACCCTTGAGTCCGCAGGCCGACACTCTATCCACTGAGCCAAACTAGTTAGGGCTATCATTTCAAGTGTACAAAATATATAATACAGGAAGCATGTTTTCTTCTGAATTTAACTGTTCAGAAAAATTTTTTGTTTCGTTTGTTATTGAACTCATTAAACAAAGCACTTAAACAATGTACTTTACTAGGTACCATGGGGGCAGGATAAGAACTTGTTCCTGGTCTTCTGATTAAATTATTTATAAAACTAATTCTTCTGGAATCCCACAATATACAGTAAGTAGATAATAAGAATGCATAGTCCCAGAAACACAAAGAAAACAGAAGGATGAATGGTAAAAGCCTTAGTTTTCTTTTATTCTGCTCTGCTAAGGGCCGCAGAAGGGAAAACCCAACAAAAAATCAACATGTAGAACTCTGCAAAGGCATGGGAAGGTCCTGCAGAAAGTAAAGGACCAGCATGTAGAGGTGTGAAGTGGATTGGTTGAAGGTGCTAAGAGTTCTTGTATTCTAAAAGATAAAGTAAACAATGACAATGATGATGACAACAAAGTTTTTGCAAAACACTCATCTAATAGGCACAAAAGTATTAAGCATGAAGAGACCAGGGCACAACTTTTTTTATATATATATCACATTTTCCCTCTGCTCTCCGTGGGGCTGAATTTGAATTGAGAACTTGAATTGGGTCCCCGGTGCATGTGCACTAGAGTTTGGCCATCGAAGAGAGATTTAAATGTTGCTGCACTGGGAGCCATGCTGGGGAGGAGTTTCTTTCCTGTGGTCCAGATGTGGGCCTCCTGGGTGAGCAGGATCCAGGGGAACCACAGTCTAGATTGCTTCTTGCTATGGATAGTACAACCTCAGTACAAAGAGGAGGGATCTGCACTCATGGATGCAGAAGCTGAAGATTTTGTTGGCTTTTATCATCTTTAATTTGTTTGTGTTTTCAAATGTCCATCCAGAGGAAAGGCGCTGATTCACTGAGGCAGCTGCAGCCAGGCAGTCCC
>NW_006297140.1:777156-780310 GCF_000327345.1 Myotis davidii | reverse complement strand
AAGAGTCAACTTTAAGCATGCTCCAAGCCCAAAGAACACAAAAGCCTAATAGTGACCATCCCTGTTATGTGAGACCTTCCTCGCCCCCTCATGACCTCCCAGCTGTGGAGGAATAGGAAGGAGGGGCAGACAGCTGGTGGGAGGGAGCAGGGTATGTGCAGCCTAGAATCTAGAGAAAGTAAGTAGAGCCCTTGTTCACATTCTGAGCTGTTTAGAGTCCAGTAGCAAAGGGGCACAGAGCTGGAGAAAGGAACACTGAACTTTAAAGTCAGACAACAATTTTTGATCATGAAGCTTAACGAACATTTTCATTCTAAATGATATTCTTTCCAATTGTGAAATATCTCACATATCCAGAAGAGTGTATCAACCATATGTGACAGATGTGAAGCTGCGTAACAATTATAAAACAAACACTCTGCAAACTACTACCCAAGTTAAGAAATATACATTTTCAGACATTAGAAGCTGTCTTTTTATGTGTTGTCTCTATCAGCTCTCCCTCCTATACCACTTGACATTTGTGACAATATTTTTTTAAATTTTCTCTTTAGTTTTACCATGACTTACTCATCCTTTTTATCCTTGATGGATAGCTGAGTTGCTTCCAATGTTTTTCTTTTTTTATACTTTTGGGATTCATGTTGCTATGAAATTCTTGTGTGAATCTCTTAAATGGACATGTACATTAGTTTCTCTATTGATTATATTGAAATCCAGTCATACAAAATGCATTTCTATACTAGCAGTTTAACAATTTAAACCCCCTCCCCACAGTGCATGATATTTCTTATTCCATGTGCTCACCAACACTGATTATTATCTGCTTTTTCAATTTTGCCAATCTCGTGGCTACAAGATGGTACTGTGTTGTAGTTTTAAAAAACATTTCTTTGATCATCAATGAGACTGATTACCCTTTCTTATGTTTATTAACCCTTTGGATTTCCTTTTTTTCTGATATGCTTGTTTAAATATTTTGCCCATTTTTACTTTAGGTTGTTTGTGTTTTTCTTACAAATTTAAAGGAGTTCAATACATATTTAGAATATCAATCTTTTGTTCATTGCATGTAGTGCAAAAATCTCCCACCTGGTAACTTTTCTTTACTCTCCTTTATTTTGATTAATAGTAATTCAATTGAATATATACTATATTATAAATATGTATATATATTCAACTACAGTTTACATTCAATATTATTTTTGTATTAGTTTCAGATGAACAGATAGTGGTTAGACAATCTATACTTTACAATCTGTTCCTTCTGATATTTCTAGTATGCAACTGACACCATACATAGTTATTACAATATTATTGACTATATTTTCTATACTGTACTTTACAAATGCATGACTGTTTTGTATCTACCAATCTGTACTTCTTAATTCCTTCATCTTTTTCACTCAGTTACCTAACACTCCTCTGGCAACCATCAGTCTGTTCTCTGTATAAGTCTATTTCTTTTTTCTTTGTTCATTTATATGGTTCTTAATTTTCCAAGTATAAGTAAATCTTCATATATATACCCAGAGGTGGAATCACTGGGTTATGAAACAATTTCACTTTTAATTATTTGAGGTAATCCCCTACTGTTTTCCATAGTGGCTGCACCAATATTCATTCCCACCAACATATATGAAGGTTCCCTCTTCTCCACATCCTCGCCAACACTTGTTGCTTGTCAATTTATTGATGATAGCCATCTAAGTAAATCTGACAGGTGTGAGGTGATATCTCATTGTGGTTTCAGTTTGCATTTCTCTGATGTTTAGTGATATTAAACATCTTTTTATATGTTCATTTGGAGAAATGTCTACTTTGGTCCTCTGCTGGCTTTTTAATTGCATTGTTTGTTTTCATTTTTGGTATTGAGTTGTTTGAGTTCTTTTTAAATTTTGTAAATTAACCCCTTATCAGATGTATCCTTGGTGAATATGTTCTCCTGTTCAGCCAGCTATCTTTTCATTTTGTTGATGGTTTCCTTTGCTGTGCAAACCTTTTTAGTTTGATGTAGTCCTATTCGTTTATTTTTTCTTCTGCTTCCCTTGCTCAGGGACATACGTAAAAAAAATATGTTACTAAGAGAAATGTCCAAGATTTTACTGCCTATGTTTTCTTCTAAGAGTTTGAGTGTACTCTTGTATATCATGGAAGAAGGCACTCTAGATTTATTTTTTTGTCTAACATGTCTATTCAGGTTTTCTGATTCTTCCTGATGCAGTTTTGAAAGAATGTATGTTTCTAAGTATTTACCCATTTTGTCCATATTGTCCAATTTTCTGGTGTATGGTTGTTTGTAATATTTTCTTTAAATTTTTTTTTTGTATTTCTGTGGTATCAGTTTTTATTTCTCCTCTTTCATTTCTGATTTTATTTATTTGTTTATTCTCCTTTTTTCTTGATGAGTCTGTTTAAAGGTTTGTGAATTTTGTTTATTTTTCCCCAAACCAGCTCTTGGTTTCATTCATTTTCTGTTTGTTACAGAGAATTGTAATTGATCTCTGTGTTTGATCTTGTATCAGTAAAGCTTGCTAATCTCTCTTGTTTAATGCCAACTATTGATCTAAATTTCTTTTTAAAATGTTCTAAAGTGATAATAATCTTTGTGAATAATGAAAGTTTTTTTTTAATCTTTATTTTTTTTCTTGGGATTATTGTGCCAATTCATAAGGTCTGAGGTAGGATCTGGGAATTTTCATTTGTAACCAGTATCCTGGGATGATTCTTGCAAGTAAGAAACTCCAGCTTATTTTCTCTTTAGTTTCCAATGCCCTAGGAGCTGTATCGATGAAGAAATTGCTTCAGCATATGTCTGAGATTTTGTTGCCTTTGGAACATCTAGTATTTTTATGGTTTTCCATCTTACATGTAAGTCCTTTATCCATTTTGAGTTTATTTTTGTGTATGGTGTAAGTTGGTGGTCTAGCTTCATTTTCTTGGATGTATCCGTCCAATTTTCCCAACACCATTTATTGAAGAGACTGTCTCCTGACTCCACTGTATGTTCTTGCCTCCTTTGTCAAATATTAATTGAGCATATTGGTTCAGGCCGATTTCTGGGCTCTCTATTCTATTCCATTGATCTATATGCCTGTTTTTGTGCCAGTACCAGGCTCTTTTGAGCACAGTGGCTGTGTAATACAGCTTGCTG
>NW_006297140.1:773079-777122 GCF_000327345.1 Myotis davidii | reverse complement strand
AAGGGTTTAATCTTCACAATTTATAGGGAACTCATACAACTTAACAAAAGGAAGATAAAGAATCCAATCAAAAAATGGGCAAAGGACCTAAGTAGACACTTTTAGAAAGAGGACACATAGAAGGCCAAGAGACATATGAAAACATACTCAAAGTCACTAATCATCCAAGAGATGAAAATCAAAACAAGTATGAGGTACCATCTCACACCTGTCAGAATGGTTATCAACAGAGCAACAGATGACAAGTACTGGAGAGGATGCAGAGAAAAAGGAACCCTCTTGCACTGCTGGTGGGAATGCAGACTGGTGCAGCTACTGTGGAGAACAGTATGGCATTTACTCAAAACATTAAAAGTGGAACTCCCATTTTACCCAGTAATACCACTTCTAGGAATATATCCCAAGAAAACAGAAACACCAATCAGAAAGATATATGTACCCCTATGTTCTTAGCAGCAAAATTTACAATAGGTAAGATTTGGAAACAGCCCATCAGTAGATAAGTGGATTAGAAAACTGTGGTACATCTACACAATTGAATACTATGCTGCTGTAAAAAAGAAGGAATTCTTATCATTTGCAACAGCATGGATGGAACTGGAGAGCATTATGCTAAGTGAAATAAACCGGTCAATGAAGGAAAAATACCACGTGATCTCGCTCATTCATGGATAATAAAGACCATTATAAACTGATGAACAAAAATAGATACAGAGGCAGAGCAGCATTGAGCAGATTGTCAAACTATAGCGGGAAGGCCGGGGAGGGTTGGGGGGCAAGAAGGGGAGGGTAAGAAATCAACCAAAGGACTTGTATGCATGCATATAAGCATAACCAATGGACACAAGACATTGGGGGGTAGGGGAGGCCGGGGGAAGGTCAAAGGGGAAAAAAAGAGACCTATGTAATACTCGTTGTAATACTTTAAGCAATAAAACAAAATTTTTTTAAAAAAAGAAACTCCAGCTTATGGTACTTATATTGGGTCATTAAGGATCTGGCACTAGTGACAAAAATATGTTGATTGGCTTAGATTTATTAATTGGTTCATATTTTCTCTTCATAATAGCAATTTAAGTTAAATTTATCTCTAGGGCAGCTGGAGGCATCTAGGTCAGAGGAGGTGCCTCCACTTGGGAAATTGAGGGACAAAGACACAGGGAGATAATAAACAGAAATGTAGGTACTTAACAAAATGAATACCCAAATTCCTTGCATACTTCAAAAAGCTCTTTTTGAAGTTGTCCTTTGTCTTCAAGATAAAATATATAGTTCACCTCATCTATTTACCCATCTTTCCTCCCCTGCTGAATAACTACTAACTCTACTTTGAAAAAAAAAAAAGTTCACCTTCAACATGGTTACTCCTTCATGTGGCAATATGAACTGCATTTATTAAAAATGGTTCAAACAAGAAATACCTTTCTTTTGTAAAAATAACATATGTAGGATATAACATATACTTAATAAATGGTGTTTAAAGGTAGAGACAATTTCAGGAGAATAATAGAAATGAGAGATTTAAAAAGATAGTAAGTAAACCAAATTTTTAAATAGGTCAGAATTCAAAGTATAGACGTGAAAGGCACAAAGTATTCCTTTAGCTAGAGGAGGGGACATGTGTAGATATCAGTGGATGACAAAGCTTGGAAGTCAGCTTACATTTTACATTACAATAATACATTTTAGAAAATCTTGAGGTCCAACAAAGATGTGAGGTGTATGTCACAGAAAGGTAGAGTTCTCAAGATTTTTGAATGGTCAAGTGACTCATACAAAATTAAATCTGGGCATATGGTACAGAAATAAATGAGAGAAAGAAAGAACTGAAATAAAGGAAACCATTTAGCAAACAATAACTTAGGGGACAAAAGGGATTCAAAGTAAAATAGCAGTAAAATTAGAAGAGAATGTGTTTAAAGAAACCTCTAAAAAATTCACCAACATAAAAGTCAGCTCTGGGGGGAAAAGTGCCTTCAGATCTTACTTAGCACACCTATTTCAAGAGAGGCTCAGGTACTAAAATATTTTACAAAATCAGGTCACTAATCAAGGAAATGTTCTTTAGGAAGATTAAAAAAGAAACAACCAAAGATTTGTGACATATCTTGTCCTTTGTGGAAAATGTCAGGCCCTCGTTTATATTCAGGAGGGGTAATTTCAGCAGATTTCTCTGATGCAGTCTTCTAAAATTTTGTCAAGGTGGCAATACCTTGTTTATCCCCTGATTAATGTACTACTTTTAAAGAACAGCTGAGGAGATCTGATGTGTCAGTTCATTTAAATGCTGCCATTTTGCTTTTGTTGGAGGAGCAGAGCAATCACCCTCGCAGCACAATAAATAAAGCTTTGGCAGTAGCTGTTGTAAATACCTGATCAATCTTCATGCCTTAGCAGACAAAGGGTGAGGGGGGAAGAAGGAGGAGGAAGAGGAGGAGCTTCTTTATTTCCATATTCTCCCCAGCTCCACTGACAGTCTGTGCAATTTGTGATTTATGTTGTGTGCGAAGCGAGCTAGAGAATGGTTCACTTCATTTGCAGCTTAACTTCTGTGAAAACAAAAAATACGGAAAGAAACTTGAGCTGTCAGCAAGTCAGGTAGATGGCCATAACTTTTATGTGAAATAATCAATTGCCTAAGTGTTAGCAAAGAAAATTACAGAATTTCTTACGTTGTCATTAGTTTAGTTTATATATGTGGTTTGATTTGGCATATGGTACCTTGGCCTTGAGGAATTTATTTTTCTTTGGAGTCTCTTACCTTGGTCAGAATCACCACTACCTATTTGTTTAGGGTTATGTTAAAGAATACAGTCATTCTTGTTTCTTCCCCCTACTCAAAACATCTACACTATATATCCCCAGTTTTTCCTGACTCCTGTCCATTCCCCTAGCCTCTACTTGACTTTGCTTTTATTAGCCGTAGTCCAAATAATTTCATTAACCTTTTACATGTGTTTTTCACTCCCGTTTTCCCTTCAAACCAATTAATTATCCACCCTGCTGTACAGGCTAGCATGTCCAAAGATAAACTGATTTATTTCATTTGCATATTTATTTCACATCTCCTAATCTCTACTCTCCCCTCTAGAATTTCTTGCAGGGATAAGAAAATATAACACCTATGCAAGATCCTTCAGGCTATCTTTCTGACCGTGTGATTTTCACAGTTGCCTCCATGGACTGCTTCCCTTTTGTAAACCTAGAAAATACATTGGATGAGGCTCAATATAAAGGAACTTCATTTAATTTTCTCATCTTCCTCACATTTAGGCATAGTGAACACTTACTCTGTTTCCATAGCACTTTTACATATTTTTATGAGAGATTTTTATGTCTTTGTAGTTATTTTATAATATGGCATCATGTCCATGTATAAGACAGATTGTACTTTATCCCAACATTTTATACCTGATTGCCACTAATCACTCTAAGAACTCTGGTACTATCAAAATAGAAACAATAAAAGGTACTATCAAAATGGAAACAATAAAAACTGCTGTAACTTCTCTTTTTATTTCCCAGAAAGTACATAAATATCCTCTAGGCATGTTGTGATTTATTTAGAGATTAAAAAAAATTCATTACCTTTATTGGGGTGACATTGGTTAATAAGATTATACAAGTTTTAAGTGTATGATTCTATAATACATTATCTATATATAGTATTATGTGTTTCCCACCCAAAGTCAAGTTTCCTTCCGTCACCATTCATCACCCCTTAACCCTTTTCTATCTCCCCTCACCCTTCTTTCTTCTGGTAATCACCATACTGTTGTCTGTGCCTATGAGTTGTTGTTGTTATTATTGCTGTTATTATCATTATTACTATAGGCCCAGTGCACGAATTTGTGCATGGGTGGGGTCTGGCCGGGGGAAGGGGTCGCAGGCCTTTGACCAGCCGTCACCATCCCCTGGTCAAATTCCCTGTTGAACTCTCGGTGGAACTCCTGGTCGAGGGGACAATTTGCATATTAACCTTTTATTATATAGGATGCCACATACTCACATGGGCAAACCATGCCCTGAGCAAAGCAACTCAG
>NW_006297140.1:772120-772551 GCF_000327345.1 Myotis davidii | reverse complement strand
AGACTAAAACTTTGAGGGTGAACAGATATTAGAGTTTAATAAATACATTGTGTCTTCTAAGAAATCATCTTCATCATATGAGCCTTCTAAAGCTTTGCTTTCTTCTTTTAACACTGTATTCAGTAGAAACTTAAAATGAAGGTGAGAAATCTAAAGAAAAACAAGAAAAATCTTTAAGAACTCTGTTAATCACTAGCTTGTTTGGCTCAGTGGAGAGTGTCAGCCTATTTTCTAAAAGGTCCCAGGTTCGATTCCTGCCAAGGGCACATGCCCAGGTTGCGGGGCTCGATCACCAGTGTGGGGCGTGCAGGAGGTAACTGATCAATGATTTTCTCTCATCATTGACGTTTCTATCTCTACCTCTCCCTTCCTCTCTGAAATCAATAAAAATATTTTTTTTAAAAAAATAACTCTGTTAATACTCTGCTTAA
>NW_006297140.1:747458-771974 GCF_000327345.1 Myotis davidii | reverse complement strand
TTGTTCAAATCTATTGATACTATTTTTATTGAGTTTATCTGTGTTTGCCTATTTTGATGAAAACTCTGGATCTTGTACCTTGGTTGAGTGTGGAACACATGGTGATTGTAGAATCCAATGGAGCATAAATGATACCTAGCTCTTCACTGTATTTTTATATTTCCCAACATGTAGTCTAGAGAATACTAGCCAAGCCATGTAGAAGTGACTGTCTTAAGTTTTGGAAACACTACCATAGCTTTTAGTTGAAGAAATAATTTTAATTTTAATGCTCTAATGATGATATAAAAAAGAAATCTATTGACATTGCCCAAAGTATTTTTCCATAAAAATATGTTATCAAATACATCATATTTTCTAGCATTATCTATTAAACTGTGGAACCAAACCTTTAGAGACACTTCAGGAAATGCTAATATGATAAATTCTCTTCACTTTAATAAAGAAATCAATTGAAACCTTCATTTATAATGACATAATACCATTACTAAGGTAGTTACTGTCAGAATTGGGAGCAGAATCCAGCTCTTCTTTCTCTCAGTTTTTGACCACAGGTCCATGTTTATATATATTGATTTTAGAGAAGAAGGGAGAGAGAGAGGTAGTGAGAGAGAGAAAGAGAGAGAGAGAGAGAGAGAGAGAGAGAGAATAGAAACATTTATGATTCAATGATGAGAGAGAATCATTGATCGGCTGCCTCCTGCACAACCTCCACCTAGGGTGCCCTGACCCGGAATCAAACCATGACCTCCTGGCTCATAGGTCGATGCTTAACCACTGACCATACCAGCCAGGTCAGGCCCATCTTCATTACACAGACAGATAGATATGCAAGTTCATTAAACATTCTGTCGAGGCCCTATAATTACTAAGACACATATATAAAACAGATGGCTGTGATTTAACTAACCTTATGTTTAATACCACATGTAATGACTGTAAGATATATCAATATTTCTTATTGGCATTTAATAATCCACTTGTAAGATCATATGAAATTTATGGCACCATCTCAGTTTGGCTATGGTAAGTAACTTGAAATTGGGTTCCAGATGGGAGGACAAGTCAAAGATAGTGCATATAATGAGACTATATTTCAATAAAATATTTATCAGAGATTTTTTTATTTTATTTGCATAAAAATGGAGAATACTATTAGAATAGTTATATAATTAGGTGGATTAGTAACTAGCTAAAACATTCTACTCACATAGTGCTAATTAAAGAATTGAGGATAACTTGGAGGGAGCTTTTTAATACTATTTTCTTGGTCCTATTCTATTTAATGTTTTTATCAGTAATCAGGAAGAAATTGTAAAAGGGGCAATTATATAAATAGCTGACTGAACAAAGCTCAAAGAAGCTTTGAATTAGAAATCAGAATGTGGGTTTAAGAATAATTTTACAGGCTGTAGTCTGTCAATATTTTTAATTTAACATGATAAAATCCAATAGGAATAAATGTAAAGTTCTCATGATGAGTAGAAAGCAAAGGAAACAAAGAAACCAAACACAGTTTTCTGTAAGTCCAGATTGGAAAACATGCAACAGTCTTAAGGTCAAGTACAAAAGTGTAATAAAAGTCATTTAATAAATTATACTCCAAGCTTTTAAGGATGGTCAGAGACAAGAGGAAGTGGGAGGAAGCATTGTGGTAGTAATGAAAAGGAGACAGGCTTCTGAATCAGGAATTCAGGGTTTATTATGCATGTTCAAATAGCAGTCCTATTACTGTTTATTTGATCTTGAACAAGTTCTTCCCTTACCTTTAAAGTAGAGATATTAATAACTATTTTAAAAGATCTTTCATTCATTGTTTTCTCTTTTTGTCCTCTTCTCTCTTCCTTTTCCACTTGTCTCCTCTATTTTTCTTATCTCTAATCCTCATACTTTTCCTTTCTCTCTTCCTCCATTTCCTTCCACCCTTCTTTTTCTCTCTTTTTAAAATTTTCTCTGAGTTTTTCCTAAAGCTTCCATTATCCTGTAAATATCACTTACCTTTGATTTCTCAGCCCCTCACTTGGGTGTGGTCCAATAATTCTGGGTCCAAAGTGACAGCTCCATTGCCCTGTCACTACTGTGGCCATGGGCTTGCCATCATCTTGTAGAACAGGGGTCCTCAAACTACCCTGCCAAAAACATTTATCGGACCCCGCCAGGTGTTTTGGCCACTGCTGCCTATTGTTTAACAGCCTACTCCTCCCGGGCCTGCAGTGCGAATGTGTGGAATGTGCGCCACACTCTCCGACTCCCCTCCTTCTCTCTATCTCTCCACTCCTCCTCTCAGTCTCAGGTGTGATCGGATGAGTCACGAGCTTGCCTGTGCAGAGCCTGCTGCTGCCTGAGGACCGAGGTAAGAACAAGTTAAGATTTTTTTTTTTTGAAGTTAGGAGGTCTATTTTTTTTTTTTATTTTGCAGTTAGTAGGACCTTTTTTTTTTTGAAGTTAGGAGAGCCTTTTTTCAGAATGAAACATCTGAACTCTCAGTGGAAGAGGGCATTTCCTCCAATGTCCCACATTTTATTTCATTCACTGAAGCACCTCTCAATAGAATTCCCCTCCTATTTATTGGCTAGAATTGTGTTGCCTCAGTGCCAAAGCCAATTACTAACAAGAGAAATGACACCATTGTGATTGGCTTCCACCAATCATGGTTCAGTCTTTGTATTTACATATGGTTTCAACTAATATTTAAGGTAACTCTGTGAACAAAATTGGGACTCTGTTGTAGAGACAAGAGAAAATGTTTTATCAAGTAGGTAATGCAACGTGCTACTATGACATAAAAATTAAAAACAAAACTCAAAATGAATGAGATTAGGTTGGTATGACATTATAACGAACACATGTCAGTTCCTATAATCATGGCACTCTCTTCTAAACGATCTTAAAACATCTCCGTTTGGAGTAGAAACAAGTATATCTAAATTGATCATGACTTAAACATAAAAAAAATGAATTTATATCAGATAGTAGACAGTTTCATGTTCTAGATCCATGCCTCATGATAGATGTGCAGTGGAAAGACTCCCAACCATAACATATGGCCAATAGTCTGGCAAGTGTTGCCAATATACTGTCCACTTTCTGAAATAGTCAACATTATTTTCCTGGCATTTTCAAGGATAAATGAAGATATACTTCAGCCATATGTTATATAAACTCCCCTTCCAAATATTGAAACGTTCATGGAATCAAGGGACACTATTCTCATTGTAGAGATCTGGTGAGATTGTCTATAAGTAGTAATGTCCAGGGACTGAGTCCAAAATCAATGAGGGGCAGTCAAACTAAAGCATTTATTGAAAGGGCTAGACTAAAAAGCGTGATCTATGTAACAGTAAGAGCTAACATTTATGAAATGTTGGCAATGTGCTAATTTCTCTACTAAGTGCTTTCACTGTTTGCAAATATGATTATAATGTTCACATATTTAGGTAAGTGTAATTTCTATACCCATTTGGCAGAGGAGAAAATTTAAATGCTGACAGATTAAATAAAATATTCTAACTTATGCAGCCAGGAAGTGTCAGAGCCATGAGTTCAACCTGAACAATTGGATTTCATAGACCACCAGCTGACCTGCTGTACTATTTATCTCCCAGTAATGAACCTTTTGATAGAAACTGGGAGGATTCAGAACCAGGGGTGAAGCGTGGAAGACATGGGGTCTGGGAAGACTCTTGAATCCTGGGAGATGCACAGGTAATTTCTTACTGGTTCTGCAGTACTTTATCACTGAGGATTCTAATAAGAGCAGCCTTCACTTATTCCAAAATGTTTTTAATTGTCTAATGGACAAATCTCAAAAACCTTTGGTGGTGCTGTGTTTAGTCAAAGCATCCCCTGGACACAGCCTTCATTTTTGGCCTTACAACAATGACATCACTAGATGAGATCAGGAATTTAGAACAATGTATCTCTAGACCTGCATTTTCCACAGCCTGCCTGCATTCAAATGCGTGAAATATTAGTAAGATATGGGGAAGCATGGGATTTGGTTGGAAAGTCTGTAAGGAGGATTCTCCGAAAGGTTGGGAGCCTCTAGGGGACCTTGCCAAAGGCAGCAGCCCCTGCCTTGACTTTTCTAAGCCCCCCAGGTGTTTACTGGAATCTCTGTGTTTAGTCTTTAGACCCAACCTTGTAGAAGCATGTGCTTTCTCAAGGATACTTACCCTGCTGACTGTATCTAATAGTTAATTTTAGTTCATGCTATCCTAATAATAGACAAAGATGGTAATTGCTGTACCTTCGCTACACCTCCAATTGGCTAATCAGCGCAATATGCAAATTAACCGCCAACAAAGATGGTGACTAATTTGCATACTGCAGGCAGGGTGGGACAGTGTGAGCCGCCATCCAGGCCCCGTGTGCAGCCCTGGGAGGCAGGGCTTAGGCAGCACAATGGCATCGCCTAAGCCCCACCTCCAGCCAGGACCCCTGTGTGCCGCCTAAGCCCTGCGCTGCCTAAGCCCCACCCACAGCCAGGACCCCATGGCGATCCAAGAGCAGGAAAGTTCTGACCGCAGGCAGCACCCAGGAGGGCCTGCCCCCGGGTCGCCGTGGCGATCCAGAAATCCTTGAGAGGGAAAGTGCGACCTGTAGGCAGCACCCAGAAGGGCCTGCTTCTGGGTCACTGAGGTGATTCCAGAGCAGGAAAGTGCGGAGGGCAGGCAGCATCCAGGTGGGCCTGCTCCTGGGTTGTCATGGTGATCCCATAGCAGGAAAGTGCAGAGTGCATACAGCCCCCAGGTGGGCCTGCTCCTGGGTCAACATAGTGATCCCATGCCTCTGCTGCCAGACTGTGGCCATCAGTAGGACATCCACTGAGGGCTCCTGGACTGTGAGAGGGGCAGGCTGGGCTGAGGAAACCCCACCCCCCAATGCACGAATTTCGTGCACCGGGCCTCTTGTTGTTACAATAAAAGCCGAAGGAGGCAGGCAAACAGGGCTGTTTAGTCCCTATAGCCAAGCAGCACCTTAGCCCTCTCTTTCACAGAAATGTCTGTCAGAGTAATCCATCCATCCATCGCTCAGGGTCTGCTGGTCAGTCCCAGCAGTAAGATTCTGTGTAAAGTGAAATCATTTAATATAAATTGTGGAGTGTGATGAGAAAGCTATTTGTCTTTCTGACATAAACTATTTTAACTACTATCAGTTGTATTGGATACCAAGTTAAAATATAGTATTGAGCATATGAAGAAATTACTGTCATCCATTTGTATTCAAACTCATAACATTCTTAATCTGTACTCATATTTTATTATGTTGGATACTAATAATCTATATGTATAAAAGCCATAATATGAAATTGTTCCCATGGGAGTTCAACTGGGAGACTAATTGCTTGCTATGACTTGCGCTGACCATCAGGGGACAGTGCAGAATGAAGGAAGGCCCTGGTTGGCAGCCAGAAGACCCTGATTGACCCTGTTCGTGTATGAATTTTGTGCACCAGGCCTAGAGAGCCTACCCGTGTATGAATTTCGTGCACCAGGCCTCTAGTGTAAAATAAAATAAAATAAAATAAAATAAAATATAAATTTTGCTTTAAGGGATTACAGTCTTTTATGGAGAGACACAATAGAGTTATAGATGGAATGCGTAGGTTAAATAGTAAAGAGACTGAGAAATTTTCTCTTTAAAGATACATAGAGAAGAATAGAATGCTCTGTAGGGTCTATTTGAGAGACTGAAATAGGACATTATTTTCATGGGTGTCACACACATCTGTAAAACCCAAGCTATGACATTGCCTTGAGAATTATATGGCAGGCAAAGACTATGAAAGAGCTAATGAAATTGTTAATCAAAATCTATGTATAAAAGAAAACAGAAACTGTTAGCAGAGGCCAGAAAATAAGTGAGGAAACACTACTAGAATTTAGAAAAAAATCATAAACCATGAGTGTAGTAGCAAAAAAAAGCCAAAAGGCCAATTTTAGAAATAGAAATTGAAATAAAAAACATATGTAATTATGGACATACTAAGGAGATTTCTAGATGAAATGTTTGAACGCCTTTTAATGGCATATGATAAATACAGAATGTGAATCGGGCTGGTGTGGTTCAGTGGTTGAGCATCGACCTATGAACCAGGAGGTCACAGTCTGATTCCTGGTCAGGGCATATGCCCAGGTTGTGGACTTGATCCCTGGTGTGGGCATGCAGGAGGAAAATAATATACATTTAAAGAAATACATAAAATTTATTGGATGATTTTACTTATCACTGTTTCCCATTTTATTTTTATTTTTTGTACTGTTCAATATTCTGGCTTACTTAATACTTTTTTTTTAAAATTATGATTTTGATGCATCACATGAGAAAATTAGATAAACATTACCCTTTGCTTTGTCTAGCCCTAGCTAGTTTGGCTCAGTGGACAGAGCCTCAGCCCATGGACTGAAGGGTCCTGGGTTTGATTCCAGTCAAGGGCATGTACTTTGGTTGCAGGCTCAATGCCTGCCCCTGGTTAGGTCACATGTGGAAGGCAACCAATCAATGGATCTATCTCTCTGTGTCTCTGCTCTTCCCTTCCACTCTCTCTAAAAAATAAACCAACCAAACAAAAAACCCAAAACAAACAAACAATAAAAAACAAAAAAATAGTGGAAAGCCTCAGATGAAGATTAACAAAACACACACACACACACACACACACACAAAAGATTGCTTTGTCTATTTGGAGTTTTTGTGGTTTCATATGAATTGATTTTTCTGTATCTTTAAAATATGCCATTGGAATTTTGATAAGGATTACATTAAATCTGTAGGTGGCTTTGGGCAGTATGGGCATTTTAACAACAGTAATTCTTCTGCACCAAGAATTCTTCTGATCCAAGAATGTTGGTTCTCTCTTCTGCTAGATCAAATCTACTATTGAAGCTCTATTATAATTTTTATTTCAGTAATTGTATTCTTCAGTTCTAGGTTTTCTATCTTCATATATGGTTTTTATTTCTTTGTTAAACTACTAATTTTATTTTTGCAATGTTTTTCTAACTCTGTTTAGTCATCTGTCTGTGTGTTCTTGTAGTTGTCTGAATTTCTTTGAAAAGATTCATCTGGCCCTAGATGGTTTTGCTCAGTGGATAGAGCATTAGCTTGCAGGCTGTAGGGTCTCAGGTTTGATTCCAGTCAAGGGCACATGCCCGGGTTGTGGGCTTGATCCCTAGTAGGGGAAGTGCAGGAGGCAGCCAATCAATGATTCTCTCTCATCATTGATGTTTCTATCTCTCTTTCTGTCTCCCTTCCTCTCTGAAATCAACAAATATATATTTGAAAAAATATATATATTCATCTACATCCTACCTCAGAGAGTTCACAGATCTTTGTTTCCTTAGGGTCACTTACGGAGCTTCATCAGTTCCCTTTGGTGGTGTCCTGTTTACCTAATTCCTCGTGATTCTTGACTGCTTGTGGTTGGTATCTATTCACTAAAGTAGGTGATCTCCTCTTTCAGACTTTATAGGTTCATGTCAGCAGGACAAGGCTTTTACTAGTCAACTCAACTTGGGGTGCTGATAGTGTCCATGGGAAGGCAGGGATTATTATCAGAACCTCTAATTGGGTGAGGCCACTGCTTGTGCTCTGAAGTAGGGAAGGATGTCACTAGCTGGGCTCTCTAGTTGGGTGGGCCTAATAGCTGAGCTCCACAGTCAATTAGGGCCACTCATCAGGCAGGCTGTTGGTTGTCCTTCACCACCAGGTGGGGCTAGTGGCTGGGCTCTGCCATCACCTCTGGTTAGTTGGGGCCTCAGACTGTGCTTTCTGACTTAGATGGTACCACTGGCTAACTCTGTGCTCAGGCAGAGCCACAGGCAATATTTTGCAGTCAGATGGGGCCTAAGGCTGTGCCCCAAAATTGAGCAGGACTTCAGGCTGGGCTTTACCATTACATAGGCTATTCTTTGCTGTTGGGCCAGGTTGCTGGGCTTTCTGGTTGACCTAGGCTGCCAACTATATAGTTGGGTGAGGTTAGGGACTGTGCTCTGTGGTCCTGTGAGGTTGCCATCTGAACTCTCTGGTCAGGTGGGGCTGCAGGCTATGTTCCACCATTGGGTGGGGTCACTGCATGGACTCCTTGCCCAGATGGGGCTAAGGGCTATCTATGTTCAGCACTCAGGCAGGGCCATAGGCTGGGCTCCAGTGCTGGGGGTTGGGCTTTGCAATGGGTAGTAGTAGCACCATTGTCCGGGCTTGGAGGCTACCCAGGGTCTCTGTTCAGGCTCCCTGTTATGTGGGTCCAGAAACTGTGCTAAAGAGTTGGACATGGCAGCTGGCTTGGCTCCCTGCCTGAGCAGGGCTATAGGATGGGTTATCTGGGCAGGCTTCTTGTTGAAGAACAAGGCTATGATGGGGCTTCAATTTTACTCCCTGGTCCAGGCCAGCCATAGGAGGTGCAAGAGAAACATTATAGTAGCTGGGGGGGTGGGGGGGTGGGGAGATTCTTACTCTCTGTGCATTCACTCTCTCTAGGATTACTGGGAATTTGGTGGAATGTTGCAAATAGGAATATAGCCATAAATGTGCAGAGATCATCATGTGAAAATGTCTGTTGCCTAGCCGGTTTGGCTAAGTAGATAGAAGCAGCAGTTCTCAACCTGTGGGTCATGACCCCTTTGGCGGTTGAACGACCCTTTCACAGGGTCGCCTAAGACCACCCTGCATATCAGATATTTACATTATGATTCATAACAGTAGCAATATTACAGTTATGAAGTGCACTGAAAATAATTTTATGGTTGGGTCACAACATGAGGAAGGGTATTTAAAGGGCCAGAAGGTTGAGAACCACTGAGATAGAGCATCAGCCTGTGGACTAAAGGGTCCCATGTTCGATTCTAGTCAAGGGCACATACCCAGGTTGTGGGTTCCATCCCCAGTAGGGGGTATGCAGGAGGCAGCCGATCAATCATTCGCTCTCATCATTGATGTTTCTCTCTCCCTCTCCCTCTCCTTTCCTCTCTGAAGTTAATAAAAATATATTAAAAAATAAAAAATAAAAATGTTTATCATTTTAATTTGTAATAAAAAAATTAGAGACCATCTAAAGAGCCATTAATAGGGAATTTGTTAGACACAACGAGACTCATATATTCATATAATGAAATGTTGTTTTTGGTTATTTTAATAAATGAAGTAAATTTATTAAATGATAGTGATATAACAATAATTATATTGATACCTAAATTACACTGGTTGCCTTCCAAATGCTAGTCAGTGTGGTAAATTCTTGACATATCATACTTAATCCTCACAATAACTGTATGTGGTAGATTCAATCTCCATTTAATAGATAGGCAAGGTTTAGACAGGTTAAATAATTTACCCAATGTAGTATGGTGCTGTTTGGAGATGGTATGTATATTCAGATAGTCCAATTGCAAATATCATGTACTTCACTGGTACTGATTGGATAGATGCAACAACCCATAATAATTTAAGAATGCAGCAAATTAAAGGCAACTCTGTATGTTGTGAGCTCACTTTGGGAAAAAGAGTGTGTGTGTGTGTGTGTGTGTGTGTGTTTAAAAGGTGGGAGCATATGTAGCGCAGCAGGTGGAAATAGAGAGAAAAAAAAATTACTGAGACTTTGCTAATCGTAGGATAGAAATATAATTTCATATCCTTTTTTCCTATCAGGAAAAACACACAGATAGCATTCAGAAAGAAGTGAAAGGAGAGCTTGAAGATACAAGCGGTCAGGTGACAGTTCATTTGTGCACAGGCCACTTCTCTGCTTTGCAGTCCTGGAAGGGCTTCCCCAATCCGATCATCCTGGTGTGTGACAGATCTGCTGTCATGAGTTGCTTCTAGAAAAATTACATTTGGTTCTGAACAGGAGGCAGAGAGACATAGAGATTGCAGAATTGGTAATGACTAGTTTTAGAAGGGCTGAGAAAATTTGTTTTATGTGACAGGAAAGAGAACAGTGGGGTGGGGAGAGTGGAAGCTTATTTCCTATCTATCTATTTATCATCTATCTATCTATCTATCTATCTATCATCTATCATCTATCTATCATCTCTCTTTCTCTCTCTCTCTCTCTCTCTCTCGCTCTCTCTCTCACACACACACACACACACACACACACACACACGGTGGTGGTGGTGGGGAAGAGACTTGGAGGAATGTACGGCCCTGGCCTCACGGAGAATAGAGTACTCACAACTCAAAGTGCTCATTAAGCTGCTGCAGGAAGAAGGGGTGGGGAACTCCTCACACGAGGAGGCAGCAGGATACTGACAGTAACAGTCAGCGGATGGATGGAAGCATTCAGCTACTGGGAAGCAGCCGAGTCCTTGAAAAGAGGTTCATGATTAGAGCCCAGCAGCTCTGACACACGGCAGTCAGCTGGAGGGAAGCAGCGAAGTCGGGGGATAATGAACTTGTCAAAGGAATAAAAACCAAGTTACATTCAGGTAGAGCTGAGGCGTAAGCTTTCAGGAAGGAAAAAGCAATTAACCAAACTAATTGCAGACAGCACTGTTTTCACTTGATCCAACTATTTGAGGTGAAGAACTATCCCATTTTTGAGGGAGTAAAAATAAAACTATTTATGGGAATTAAAGTACCCCAAAGAAAACTACTCTCTGATTAGAGATGAGGAGTAACTCCTTCACTGGAAATATAAGTGATGAAATATTCTAAAGTGAATTTTTTTCAATACTGAATCAGCTATTCTGCTGTTTTAGGTCAGATATGTTTGTTGTTTAATGGTTCAATTCAAAACCTATTTTTGACAAAGAAAGAAAAATATGTTTTGACAATGGTAAGAAATCATTACTATACAGCTGAGCTATTACAATGACCACCAACTCATACTAGTCGTTAAAACTTATTGAGTGTTTATAATTTCACAAGAAATATTTTAAGTGCTGTATTCACATCTATTCATTTAATCCTCACAAAAAAATTAAAAGGTAAGATTAGCTCCTGTCTGAAGAGGAAACACTGAGACACGTGTTAGTTAAGTAATTTATCCAAGATCACACAGCTCGTACATATTGAAGCCATGACTTTGACCTGCACAGTCTGGCCCCAGGATCTGGGCTCTGAGTCACTATCCTGGATGGTCGGTCCCATTACCTCAGAGGTAAATTAGTAGAGAATTAGGTGTTACCAACATACACTGGTCTCCTGATAATAGCCAAATACCAGAAATAACTCTAAAATAAATAACTATGATAGTGTAAAATACATCCACAAATTCTTTACTATCTCCTCTCATCACATCCTAGAGCATGGGCTGGCTTCATTCATCTGCTTCTTCCGAGAAGATACAAATAGAGGAAGTGACCATGTGAGACGTGGGAAACTAGGTCATCAGAGACAGTGTGGCTCTGCCTTCCTCCCTCTTGGATCTTTCTCTTTCTGGGAGAAGCCAGATGAAATGTTTTGAGGACATTCAAGCAGGCTATGGAGAGGCTCCTGTGTGAGGACACCGGAGGCCTCTGCCAGCAGCCATGTAACTAAATCACCTCGGAAGCACTTTCTCCAGCCCCAGCGAACCCTTCCGGTGGCCAAAACCCACACCACCTTTCTGACTGCAACTGAATGACACACCATCTTGCTAATCTGCTCTGTATCCCTGAACTACAGGAACTGTGAGCCAATTAATGTTTATGGTTTTTAACCACTAAGGTTTGTGATAAATTGCCATGCAATTTGCAACTACGACAGTACTTATGAAAAAGTATTTTGAAGTCATTTGTTTTTTTAGTCACAAAATGTATAATGCAATGAATTATATGCTAGTTGTTCATAAACTAAAATCTGTGAACTCAGACATTTTACTTACAAAATAAATCAGAATGCTAGGAAATTCAGGAATACATTTTACAAAAAGAGGCATAATAAACATTATTTGATGAAAACATTTCATTTAAATTACTTATAAAAGAAAATACTTCTCTAAATTATAGTATACGTTCATCTTTTGTTTCCATGTGGATTTTAATTTTTTTAAAAAAGAGTGAGTTGTTGTTTTATGTTTTTCAGTCACACATAATTCTACTAGGATGAAGATTCTGCATATTGATTTATAGCAATCTAGATGGTAGATGTCTCGCTTTGTTTTTTATTTATAGAGTTTATTCTCACCTGCATATTTTTCTGAGGTATTCTATTGGGACCTGCTTGCTTACTGTTATTTGCATTGTATTTCTCTCTCAGGAAATAAAGTACTGAGCAAACTTTGAATTACCTTTACAGCTGCCTGGCACTCAACCCCTTAAGGGACACTCATCTTAACCCATAGTTTAGAACTAAAGGCTGACTTACTGAGAAAATAAATGCCCGAGATGAGACAATTTAGATCTCCACATTGGTAGGTCGAATGAAATTAAAAGCCAAATATATTGTTACATCTGCGAACAGAGGGGTTGAGGCCAAAATGGCGCCAGTGAGCAAGAGTAGGGAGAGAAGGATATTTATGTGCAGGTCAGGGCCACTGGTTGGACCAGGTGCAGGCAATAAGCCAGGTGTAGGCGGAAGCCGTTAGTCATATTCTGTGAAACTTACAATGAGAATAATAGGAAAACTGCTGAGAGGGCTAGAGCCCCAAGCAGGGCAGAATAGAAAAGTACTGAGTGCAGGGGAAAGTTAGAGAATATGCCTAACACATTTCCACAGGACACTTGTTGCCCAAATATAAAATTAGCCACCTTAAACTTTTCAGTAATGCTACATTCTTGGAAGGAGACCAAGTTCCAAATTTTATGCAGTATTTGGAGTGCTTGCCATATAATAGACATTCAAGGAATAAATTGTTGAACTTACAATGAATCATTTCTTTGTTTTCCCACATTCCTGCAAGAGTAGTTTCTATTCCTGTATTAATTTTAGAAGTAAAGAAACTGAGTTATAGAAAAGTTGTTTTGCCCGAGGACAGATAACTAGTAAGTAGAAGACTGTAGAATTAAAGAGAAATTTTTGTGAGGAGGCGGGGGTGTCAGAAATTACTGTGACTTTCATTATCATTATTTGAAAAATTATTCTTTAGGAAGAACATTTTGCATCATGAGAACTGCTTTCTTGAATGTCTTTATACATTTTAAATGTCCATAATAGATGCTTGCCTACATATTGTATTCCGCAGGAAAGGAAGCCCACAGAGCCAGTACCCCTTGGAAGCTTGAAGAGAAGGGTGCCCAGGCTGGTGTGGCTCAGTTGGTTGGAGCATTGTCCCACACAGCAAAAGGTGACAGGTTCGATTCCCAAAAGGACACATACCCAGGTTCCAGGTCTGAGCCCCTGTCAGGGCATGTTCAGGATGCAACTGATAGATGCATTCTCTCTCTCTCTCTCTCTCTCTCTCTCTCTCTCTCTCTCTCTCTCTCTCATCAATTTAAAAAAAGAGAGAAGGAGAGGCCTTCAGGCTCTAATTCTGTCCCCCCACCCCATTCCACCCTGCCCCATTGCCTTTCTAAACCCTGTGCAGCCCACATAACCTCTCTGCATCTCCATTTTCATTATATGTAATATTAGGATGCTGGTAAGTACTGAGCTCCCTTATAGGATTTCTGCGAGGGGCAATGGGTAAAAGCCCTTGAAAGACTTCTGCAAACATAACTATTAAACTCCAGCTAGTTATTGAAGTTTCTTGTTCTTTGCCTAGTATTACTGTGGCCTACATGATTTTGGATTTTAAAAAGCTGAGTTTCTTTTCAAAGAAAGCGTTGCTTTCTTATAATTATACAGCATGACAAACAGATGTGTTAGGGAGGACTGCATTTAAATATCATCATCATAGGAAAAATTATGATAACATCACACACAAGCCTGTGTCTATGTTTTTTGGTGTGTTGATTTTAGATACTTGTACAATAGGTGTCAAATTAACACATACAACCAGGCCATTGCTATGATAACATGGTGTTTTTCTGTGAATGAAGAATAGCAGGTTATAATCTCTTACTAATTATGTCTAAGGATTATATAGCTACCCTGGGGCCACAGTATTTTACCCTGTTTGTCAAATTACTTATCTATTGTGCTAGAAATGCTAGGAAAGTCCCCTGCTGGTGAGCCTAGGGAGACCTTAATTAAAGTCAATTGAGCTTGCCTGTGAGTCTTTGATACTAAAGGAAATATACTGATGAGTTCCCTTTGGAGGCTGTATCTATGCTGCTTCCCACTGCCATTTCAGTATTAAATTTTTTTTGATGTTCAAGGAAGCCACCGATGCCTTCTTTAGAAGGTCTGTCCATAATAATATTTCTTTCAGTAACTAAGAAACTCAAGCAGTTTGGAGAGAAAAAAAACTAAGTGAGCCTAAGTAAAAGTAGTCTTTGGAGGCTTCAGTTTGAGTTGCTTTATTTTTGCATTGCCTTTTCTCCTTCCCTTTGAAACATGGCACACAAAAAAAACTGAAATTCAAATTTTTCCCAAGTCCCCGATGTAGCTACTCTGTGAAGAGTGAATTTTGGCAGGGACAAGGAGGAAGTGAGGAGACCATGGGGAGGGGACGCTGGAAGTCCTCTGGATGAGACACGATGGAGGCTTGTCCGGGGCTAGAAAATGTTCTCAAGCCTTTTTTATTTTATGCTCATCATTTACAAGATGTGGACAAATTTGCAAGACATTTTATCTTCCTAAAATAAAAGGATTGAAATGTAATTTCTTAATGATCCTATAGTTTGAAGACTTTAATTTATTAATTTATCTAACAAATAGTTGTCAGGGACTTATTGGGTGTCAGCCATTTTGCTAATCATAGGGGATACAGTAGTGAACAAAACGGATACTTTCCTGGTCCTCATGGATCTTACACTCTAACAGGGGATACAGATATTAGACAATTAAACTAAAAGATGTAAAATCTGTAGTCGTGGTAAGTGTTCTATAGCAGTGGTTCTCAACCTGTGGGTCGCGACCCCTTTGGCAGTCGAACGACCCTTTCACAGGGGTCACCTGAGACCATCCTGCATGTCAGATGTTTACATTATGATTCATAACAGTAGCAACATCGCAGTTATGAATTAGCAATGAAAATAAGTTTATGGTTGGGTCACAACATGAGGAACTGTATTTAAAGGGCCAGAAGGTTGAAAACCACGTTCTATAGGAAAAGAACAGATAAAGTAACATAAGGAGTCTATTCAAGACTGAGTCCTCCACAAGGGCCTATTTAAAGAAATGATATTTGATATAAACATAGAAAGTGAGAAGAAGCGGCCCAGAAAGGGAACAGTGTATGCAAAAGTTAACAGATGAGCAGGAGTCAGTTTATCAGAGAAAGAAAAAGAGTGTCAGGGTGTCTGAGACAGAATGAATTTAGGGAAAAGCAAGGAGTGAAGATGGAGTCCAATTAGACCCAGATTATGCAGGTACTAGTAGGGTATGATAAGAAATTTGGATTTTTTATATCACGTGCAATGGAAACTCATTGAAAGGTTTTGAATGTGATCTTACATGTTTAGAATATTACTCTGGCTACTTTTTAGAGAATGGATTTTTGCAAGAAAAGAATTAAAAGGTTATAGAAGGGGTCTGGGAAAGATCTGATGATGACGTGTACTAGAGTCATGGTGGCTGCATAGGAGAGGAAGCACATAATTTACTAAGTAAATGAGTTTTCTGGCTTAAAGAATTAGAGGTTAAAAATTTGGTTGTTTTGTCTATAAGTATATTGGGGGAAATTGGAGAAAAGCCATTGTGTGTTGGAGGAGAAATTGATGGTTAAATGTTCAGTTTTATACATATTACATATGTGATGCCTTGGGGGCATCTCTGTGGAAATTTCAAAGGCAAATTTGATATACAAGTTTAGAACTCAAGTAAGAGATTGGGTAGAGATGTAAACTTGGGAGTCATCTCATAGAGGTGCTCTGTGAAACTCAACGCAGAGTAATGACATTGTGCAGGATTGGGTACAGAGAGAGAAGTGAAGAGGTGTAGGAAATAGCTGAGTAAATTGGTGATTTGGTCTTAGAAGAAGAATGAGAAGTGGACAAAAGAAGCCAAGAATTTGGCACACAAAGAGAGGCCACAAGCTAGGAGAGTGTCATAAGATGTAATTAAGAAAAAAATATGTGTGGGGTGCGGCTACAGTGTTTTGGCCAGGTCCAAGCCTCGGACTAATGAATGGACAGGGTCCTCTCATTGCCACGTGCAAGTCCCAGCTGGTGGGCAGGGCCCTCCCAGTACAATTATAGCCAACAGCTCTGGCTGTAAACTTGAACCTGTGGTCGAAACACGTGGCCCCACGTGCCTTGTGCTAGAGTTCAGGTGCATGTAGTTGAAAGACACGGCTTGTGGGCGCCGGCGCTGTCTCCTCATCAGGGAGCAGCGTCCCACCGAGACCCAGCTTTCATTCTCTTGTCTGTCTTTTCTCAATCCGTTCACCGCCCCCCACCCCCACTCGGGATCATCTTTGACCGTTACAAATATGTAATGTAATGTTTCAAGGAGGGACCTGGCCAACGTAAGCACTAAAATATGCTTTAGGTTTTAGGACACCATGGTTGTCTTGAGCCAGATATGTTACAATGGCTTTATAGGGACAAACCTTATAACGGAGGTAAAGAGATGAAGGAAGCAGGTACCAGACAACTCACTTCTGCTTCTAATAACTTTCTGTTCCCAGGACCCTATTTTCTCAAAATTCTTTTGCTTCCTGCATGAATCATTGCAATGTATGAAATGATCCCTATCCCCCTCACATCCTTACTTAGAGACGCCTAAGAGATTAGAGTCCTTTTCTTCTATTTACTTTTGTTGCATATGTAATTTTTAATTATTTTTCTCCTCATCGATAGGGTGAGAAGCAAAAGAATAGGCTAAGGATACAATGCTCTGTCACAAGACATCTATGTGACATGCTCTGTCACAAGGCATGTGTATGGGGAACACAGAAATATGCCGCCCTCCAAGAAAGGACGTGTTCAGCAGAGGGAAGTTGAGTCAGTAGACAACTCTGGCTGTCAGCCGCTCAAGGAAGGCCTCACCCCACACAACTGCCTCATCAGAGGTCAGGCCTTCAACCAGTGACTGGCTGAGGTGTGGACAGAAAGGACCTAAAACAGGAAAACTGTTTGGATTTAAAATAGGACAACTCTTATGGGCAACTTTTGTTTCAGAACTTCTCACTGGTTTGGCTGATCTTGAGGGACTTGCAATTTGCTTACCTCTCTTCCCATTCTTGCTTCCCCATTCCCTACTTTCCTTTCTCAAGATGTTTCTTCTTGCTCCCCAATAAATATCTTTCACCCCAAACTTGTCAGTATCTACTTATAGGGAACAGTATATGTGTAGAGGGTGGTGTCTGCACCCTCTCACGATTTCATTTTTTCAAATGAATTAAAATATACTCAAAATTAAAGAAGGAAGGAAATAATTTTTTGGACACTAGATATTTCTGTTTAGTGTTTTTTTTTCCCCTTTGTGCATTGTTTACATATTTAAGTTTATACTGTATATGTGCATGCATATACAGTATAATTAAATATCCTCATTTGTCACCCAAGATCATAACATAAATGCTTAACACATTTATTACACACTTGGATGTAAACGTGTTAATTGATGTGGAAGTTTCTGGGTGCCAAGTCCAAGCTTAATTAACACTTTATAATAAAGCTGGAGCAAGGAATACAATGTGAAATATAAAGCTATTTAATAGAGCTCTTCTTCAAACAGACATAAGACAGTAGATTTCAAACATATAAGTGCCAAGAAGAAAAAGTGAGAGAATTTCAGTGAGACAAAGTAAACTGATGCACCTGGAAATGATTGCTTCCAATTTCTCAACCCATCAGTCAGAGCGATCTAGTTAAAATGTAATTCAAATCATATCATTTGGCTACTCTAAGTCTCCAGCTAGCTACCCAAGTCATTCAGAATAAATTCAATCCTAAATAATAAAAGCCTAAGCGACCATTACAATGGAACAACTGGACTGACCGGTCACTGTGACACGCATTGACCTCCAGGGGGCAGATGCTCAATGCAGGAGTGGCCCCCTGGTGGTCAGTGTGCTCCCACAGCGGGAGTGCCTCTCAGCCAGAAGCCTGGCTCACAGCTGGCAAGCACAGCAGCAATGGTGGGAGCCTCTCCCGCCTCTGCGGCAGCACTAAGGAAGGAGGGTTAGGAGCGAGTGGCGAGCATTTAGGAGTGCGGAGCCTGGCTCAGGCTTCTCCCTGGCCACCTGACTCTTCACGCACTGCTACATTCCTTGGGGGATGTCAGACTGCCGGTTTCAGCCTGATCCAGGCCGTTGGGGATAGGGCAGAAAACTGCAGTCCAACATCCCCCGAGGGTCCAGGATTGCGAGAGGGCACATTCCAGGCTGAGGGACCCCAACCGGTACACGAATCGTGCACTGGGCCTCTAGTATCCTTACAATGGCCTACAAGACCCACTATTATCTAGCTTCTGATTATTTCTCTTATATCATCTCTTCCTACTTTCCACACTGCACCATATTCACTAGCCTTGCTGATGGTCAAACATATATGCACATTCCCACTGCTGGGCCTTTGCACTGGCTGTTTCCTCTGTGTGGTATGTTCTCCCCCACTGATGTCTGCATGGCTCATGACCTCCTCTCTTTCAAACCTCATGTCATTGAGGCTTTCCCCTGAAAATTTAACTTTGCAATTTCTACCTGCCATTCCATGTTCCATTTTACTCTAAATTGTTTACAGGGCTACCCACTATCCTCTCTAACTTGCAACTTTTCTAGCCCCACCACTAGAATATGAGAGCAGATAATTTGGTCCATTTTTTTACAATTTTCATTTGTTTTTTATTGAGTTTTTTCACTTATCTTTGTTGTTAAAAGTATTACAGATATCCCCCTTTTTCCCCTTTGACCACCCACCTTCTCCATCCCCTCTCCCTTCCCCAGGTCTTTACCCGACTACTGTCCGTGTCCATGGGTTATGCATATATGCATATAAGTTCTTTAGTTAATCTCTTCTCTTCCCCAATTGTCCATTTTATTATGTGCTACATCCTTGAACCTAAATAAATGTCTGACACATAGTAGGTATCCGATAAATATTTTTTGATGATTGAATAAATTTACACTATTAGTATAAAAATGCAACTCTTTTGTCTTTAGAAGCTTTAAATAGCAACAATCTAAATTCCCTCAAATGAGGATTTGTCTGGAGGAACTCTAATCAATAGCATTCTGATTTCTAGATAGGTGTCTTTTTTAAAAAATGTGATTTATAGAGCCAATCCAAAAATAGTGCCTACTTCTAGAATTTAGGTATTAAAGTATTTTTTATATAAAACTAGAGGCCTAGTGCACAAAAATCCGTGCACTCAGGGGTGGGTCCCTCAGCCCAGCCTGCACCTTCTCGGCTTCTGGCTGAGCAGCCCTTCCCCTGTGGGAACGCACTGACCACCAGGGGGCAGCTCCTGCGTTGAGTGTCTGCCCCCTGGTGGTCAGTGCGCATCATGCAACCAGTCGTTCTGCCATTTGGTTAATTTGCATATTAGGCTTTTGTTATATAGAATTATATAGGATACTGTAATATGCACCATTCTTCTTAATACTTTTTAACTTAAAAGTGTTAGCATTTTTAAGAAAATAAATGTAAGTAAATTCATTAGAACCTTCATTAAAGGAATGTGGTCAATAGGCCTTGATTAGTGAAGTGTCCTTGTGCTAGAGAGGATGTGAAACAATTTTCTAAGGAGGGTCTTGATTTTTGTATGAAGGTTCTACATCCAAGAAAATGTGGAGAATCTGGAATCAGAAATTCAATCTTGTCAGGCTCCTTAGCTTTCCTCTGAGATAGGTAGTATTATATCAACATTGGTTGTCTTTAAAGCTTATGAACTTTTATTTTACTGGTAACTCAAAATAGACATATTCTAGATTAATATGTTCCCCAATATATTATATAACTCTCTGCCAACAGATATTTATCAAGACTGAGCTCAGTACACAGCTGGTTAGGGTCAGTGGTTGAGCATCCATCCATGCACCAAGAGGTCACTGGTTTGATTCCCTGTCAAGGCACATGCCCGGATTGCAGGCTCAATCCCTGTTAGGGACATTGCAGGAGACAACCAATTGATATTTCTCTCTCATTGATGTTTCTATCTTGCTCTCACCCTCCCTTCTTTTCTCTCTAAAAATCAATAAAAGTATATATATATAATTTTTTTTTAACAGACTGAGTTAAGCAAAGGACCTCTTAAAGAATAAACTTATCCATTTGGTTAGATCTTCTAAAATGTATTCTTGAAACAAGCTGTGTCAACAGGGAGCTGAATACCATGATGGTGTTGTATTGCCTGTCTCCACCTGGTGCCATTGAGCCTAAGCCCCACTGACGGATGTGTAGAAAGCTCCTTCCCAAGCACCTAAGCCTCACTGAAGGATGTTTAGAAAGAGTATTCTGAAACTTCCCTTTATTTGTAGGATGTTGTTGAGCAAAAGCTCTCTTACACCAACGATAGTTGCATGTCTCATGAGTAAATGGTTCTCTTTTCTTTTCTGAGAATTATATAACAGATCCAAATTTTTTATGATCTCATTAACATCATAGCTTCTAGAAAGGTATTTTGGGAAGCATTTGTTGGAGCATCAGGAATTAGCAAGAAAAACAAAATACCATTCCAGGTATTCCTAAGAGTAAGGGTTTTAATACAGAGAATTAGTGGTTTGCACAGATGCTGGCAGGCTTACACAGCTGCTGGCAGGCTTGGGACACACAGCTGTAGGCGTAGGGCACAAAGAGGTAGGTTACATAGATAAACTTCCTGGAAACCTTGCTAAATCTCAGTCATCTCTGCAGCTTCCAGTCTTAGCTGGTTCCTAAAGCAGGTGATTCTCAACACTTTGTCTTCTGCCCAGGTGTTACCTGCAGTGGCCTCCAGAGGCTATCGATGGTGTCTCCCTCTCTCCTACCTTCCAAATGTCATCTAAGCAGAACCCTCCAGGGAAAGGGGTAGTGGCGAGGCCCAGTGGGCAAGAAGCATAGAACACCTGCAAGCACCAGGTTACTTATTAACTCAATGGTTTAGGAAAACACACATGGCAACAAAATGCCACTAAAAGCATTATTCAAGTCAGATGCTAAAAACTCACTGAGGGCACTGCCTGCCCACCTCCCTTTCGGATTGGACGATTCCTCACACCATGGACTTAACCTTACTAAGAGAGCCAGGCTTTCAGCAAATTTAGATCACCTAATTACATCTATATTTTTATTTGTTTTTATTGTGGATGGTGCTTCAGTAAATTTTTTGTGTAAAGTCCTATTCTTAACATTTTATACCTCTTCAACCTTAGCACCTATTCCCTACAAATCTAACCTTACAGAGCAATATTTTTAGTCATCAATAAAAGGCATTTCTCCACTGTAAATTTCATTGTATATTTCAAAAACTGCAATTTCCTTTGGGGATTTCTCACAAAACTCCAGGACATTGAACCAGAAAAAATAAAAAAGTTCGGTGACCATCTCCCCAGCTAAAAATTTAGACCAAATTTGTTGCTTATACATAGCAAAGCTATCCATTCCCTTATTGTCTGGACAATTTTATAACCCTATGATTTTTGCTTCTAAAATTAATCTCTGTTCTCTTATTTCATTTACATATTATTGTAAACTACCTGTATCTTTCTGGGACAAAAGCAATAAATGTGTAAACAAACACAAACATCTTTCATTTACTTGAAAAGAAATGGGGCTTTTATTTCAAGTAATTTCTGCTTTTAAAGAGATCATTTTAGATCAAACTCTCTTGAGGAGAACAGGGATAATGTTTTCTCACTTTTTGCTGAGGTGAATTTTTCTTTAATCCCCACCTGGCTGTGTGGAGGGCAAGCTGACTGCTATATTTATCACTAGAATTGTTTATAAAAAGTTTCAAGTAAGTAAGTAGGGTGTTGCCGAGACCGGCTTGGCTCAGTGGATAGAGTGTCAGCCTGCGGACTGAAAGGTCCCAGGTTCGATTCCGGTCAAGGACATGTACCTGGGTTGCGGGCACATCCCCAGTGGGAGATGTGCAGGAGGCAGCTGATTGATGTTTCTCTCTCATCGATGTTTCTAACTCTCTATCTCTCTCCCTTCCTCTCTGTGAAAAATCAATAAAATATATTTAAAAAAAAAAAAAAAAAGTAAGTAGGGTGTTGGCTTCCCCTGAGTGCTGAGGACTGGAAAGGGTGGGACTCAGCACCAAAGAACATCAAAACCTGAGTGGTATCTCAGGGAGGTCAGCACACACCCTGAGGGAGCGTCAGGTGGTGGCAAGATGGCAGAGCAAAAAGTCAGGAATCCTACATTCAAGGTTTTGTCAGGAGGAGTGCAATCTGTACTCACTCTTATAATGGTTCATTTGTAAATCATTTAATTATAACAAACTCCTATAAAATAGAGATATTTCTGTATTCAACGAATTCTGGACCTGATGAGATATATGGTAGAAAGAGCATGTAATGGTGAAGCCAGGAGAAACTAATTTGAATTCCAACACTGTTCCTTACTAATTGTGACATTGGAGAAATTATTTAGCCTTGAGAACCAATTGTACTTTCTAAAGCTAATGAAATTTCCTTTTCTAGTTAGTAATAGAGTATAAGACCTACCTGCCAAAGCTGTTAGGAGGATTGAATGAGATAATGCATTGAAAGAGCTATGAAAACTATAAATCCTATACACATTTTTCATTTAAGGAGCCAGGCTAGGAGGCAGAGAGAAGCTTAGATGCTTTCCATAGACAGAGCTGTAAGAGCCTATCGGCATGTTAAATGAGTTCAGTGAGGGGGAAAGAGGCGCTCACAGGGTTCCTCCCACAACAGAATCCAAACCAAATAGGCAGCAGTGCTTTAGTGCCACCTACCAAAGTGAAGCAGATCCCAGCAGGGCACCAATTGGGCTCCATTAGCATTCGCATGCCCTTCCTAAATTGTTGTATTGTCTTGACAAGTTCTTGGTATGTTGGCATATTATAATTAAATTTTATTATATTAGTGTCCATGAATTATTCACAAAGAAAATCATTTTACTGTTCTAATTATAAGAGCTTTACGTATATTCCTAATGTTAATAAAATCAGTATGTATATCTTTTTCAAGATGCATGGATATGTTTGGATGGATAGGTAGATAGATGATAGAGGATATAATTTTTCAGTTTGAAATTCTACTATGTGCAGCAGATATTATCAGTGAACAGCAATATCTAGTTGTCTTTCTCTACAGAAGATTGTAGAAAGAGTCCCTGTGTTATATGTGCTACTTTCCAATTTTTCAAACATTTATATTATTTCCAATAGTAATATAGTCAATATATGGTGCAATAGAATATAAAGCACTTTTTAAAAATATTATCTGCACCTTGACAACTACATGCATTTCTGATTGCTCCACCTCAAGAGTAAAATTTAGATTAAAAACATTCCAAATGAAAAAATTAATATCACACGGCAGTGGAATATTACTTCCCAATGCATAAAACCCTACATTTTGTTCATATAGTGGTCTTTTCTCTATGATTCTTCATATACTTTTTCATTTATTAATGAATATTTTTGAACATTTATCATGTACCAGGCACTGGGAAGCAGGCCTGACACATATAGTAGTGCTTAAATTTTTTTATTTATTTATTTTTTTAACTAGAAAGTCAGCTTGAGAGATAATGTTACCCTTGTATTTGGTATATTAATTTAAGAAATACATAAATACAACTCAACTGCTTTTTTATAAAATATAATCATGGACACCTGTGGTTAGAGAATTGTCCTGTCACCAAAGGGTCTCAGGGTCAATTCCCAGTTAGGACAGATTCAATTGCAGGTTCAATCCCTCATTGATCCCTGGTCGACCCCTCTCAATCTCTAGGCCAGCCGATCGATGTTTCTCTCTCATACTGATCTCTCTCTCTCTCTCTCTCTCTCCCTCCCTCCATCCCTCCCTCCCTACCTCTTCTCCCCTCCTCTCTCTCTTTAAAAAACAATATATATATATACACAAAATTTACAGTTAATATGCATTTATCTCCATCTATCCATAAAGAGAATAAACAAATAATAAAATGAATAACGAAGTGGGACACAGTTACAGATGCAGCAGAAATGTTAAAAATGATACCAGAGAAGATACCAGTTTATTTAATGGACTAGACCACTTTGGATATAAGCAGAAATGAACTTCTTTTGTTCCTTACACTTCCCTTATAAGATACTAGAGGCCCATTGCAGGAAGATTCCTGCAAGAATAGGGCTTCCAGAGTGAGGCTCACCCAAGAGAAGGGAGAGAAGCCCACCGAGGCGGGCTTTGCTCCCTTCTCTGCTGCCTCGCTCCCTCACTTCTCCTCCCCTCCCTCGGCTCCCTCCCTTGTCCACCTTGGCTCCCTTCCTTCCCCGCTGCCTCATCCCTTCCTTCCCCACCACCTCGGCTCCCTCCCTTGTCTCTGCTTAGCCTCCCTCCCGTGTCTGCCACCTCGCTCCCTCCCTTCTCTGCCACTTCGCTCCCTCCCATGTCCGCTACCTAAGCTCTGCTCCCGTCTCTGCTACCTCCAACCTGTTCCCTTCTTCACC
>NW_006297140.1:739544-742182 GCF_000327345.1 Myotis davidii | reverse complement strand
CCCCGCCGCCGCCTCTACTTGGCTCCCTTCTGTGCCGCTCGGCCTCCATTTTGTCCTCAGTCTTCCCTCGCAACTGGTGTATGCAAATTAACCACCATCTGTTAGCTCTATAATTGAAACATTGTATCTTTTGGACCTGTTGCTTCAGGAGCTCAGAGGCTGGAGCGGCAGGCGGGGAACGTTGTAGTCCTCCGTCACTGAAGCAAGCAAGCCTCCCTGTTCGCATCAGCTGCCTGGCTGCCTGTCGCCATCTTGGCTGCCAGTTAATTTGCATATCTCGCTGATTAGCCAATGAAAAGGGTATCGGTCGTACGCCAATTACCATTTTTGTCTTTTATTAGATAGGATAGTAAGAAAATATTCTGTCTTCCCATTGGATGAAACCTCTAGCAAGTCTATAGTTTTTCTGGTCTCTTACAAAATAAAAATAAATAAATAAAATGTATTTACATTTGGTAATAAAAGTACAGTTCTGGTTAATATTGATGCTCTGAACTTCTTAAAATATTTCCTTCTTCTTCCAATTCAGACCCAGTCAGTCTTCAGCGAGGGTGGGAGTGGGTGGATGGATGGTTGTCTTCTCTCTTCCCTGCTCCACTTTTTCCCACACTGGGAAGATATTAGGGTAGAAGAGACTAAGAGAGAACAAGAAATGCCGATGTGACTAACATTTCACTCTGAATATGGCAGAGGCACCCTTATTTGTATTTATTTTATGAGCACTTGTATGTTTTTCTCAGACATTCCCCACCGGGGATCCCCTGATAGAGGATACCCCTGATGTCTGGCCAGTTATAACTTCCCTTCAGCCCTTGAGTTTCTAGCTGGGTCACATTGTCCCCCCACATGGTCCCCTTGGATTGAAACCCCTTTGAGATGATGCTTGGCTGACTCCAAACAACCTCTTGTTTTTATTTTTCAATATATATATTTGTATTGATTTCAGAGAGGAACAGAGAGGGAAATAGAGATAGAAACAACAATTATGAGAGAGAACCATTGATTGGCTATTTCCTGAATGCTCCCTACTGGGGATCGAGCCTACAGCTCAGGCATGTGCCCTTGACCAGAATTGAACTTGGGACCCTTCAGTCCATAGGCTGATGCTCTATCCACTGAGCTAAACCAGCTAGGGACCACCCCTTGTTTTTGTTTCTATGAAAATTAAGCACCGTTCCCTACATAGTCTCAACTCCAGGAGGCACATATGAATTTCTCTTTTTGCTTTTCTTTAAGTCCTGATCATTCAACTTCCTAGGGCAAGGGGAAAGGTAATTGTTTCTGTCCCACACAAAGGGAGGAGGATGTGAAGATCTCATTACAAGTTCCCTCCAACCCTTACTCTTTATACCATGACAGCAAAGGTGAAAAATATGGACAATATGATAAGTGGTAATTTACTTTACGAAGTGAGGTATTCGTGCGCTGCTGGTGGGAATGCAGACTGGTGCAGGCACTATGGAAAATAGTATAGAGTTTCCTCAAAAAAAACTACAAATGGAACTCCCATTTGACCCAGTGATCCCACTTCTAGGAATATATCCCAAGAAACCAGAAACACCAATCAGAAAGGATATATGCACCCCTATGTTCATAGCTACAGTGGGAAGGCTGGGGAGGGTTGGGGGGGGCGTGCGGGGGGTAAGAGATCAACTGAAAGGCTTGTATGCCTGCATATAAGCATAACCAATGGACACAAGACACTGGAGGGTAGGGGAGGCAGGGGAATGTCAAGGAGAAAAAAATAAAAAGGAGACATAGGTAATACTCTTTGTGATACTTTAAGCAATAAAACAAAATAAAAAATAAAAAAAGAAGCAAGGTGTTTGGCCTGTACAGTGTGGCTCAGTGGTTGAGCATCAGTCTATGAGCCAGAATGTCATGGTTTGATTCCTGTTTAGGGCACATGCCTGTGTTGCAGGCTTGATCCCCAGTAGGGCAGCCTATCAATTGTTCTCTCTCATCATTGATGTTTCTATCTCTCTCCCTTTTTCTTCCTCTTTGAAATAAAAAAAAATATATTTTTAAAAAAAGTGAGGTGCTCTATAGCGATTGTGTTGTCTTGGGTTTTCAGATGAGGCTGAGACAGAAGAAGTCCCATTGTAACAACCTGCTATATCACAAGTAACTATATGCCAATTAATTAAAAAATTAGAAAAAGGGGGTTTTTTTGACAAAAATATAATTTACTACAGAAACTCAAGAAAAAGTAAAAAAAAAACCCTGAGTAACTTAATCATCAAAGAAATTACATGAATAGTCATAAATTTTACCTATTCCTTCAAAAACAAAAAAAACAAAAAACAAAGTGGAAAAAAATCTATATTTTACTATCTGCTTTCAAGATTTTAATGGCGATTCTACCAACTGAAGTAAGAACAGAAAAAGAAATCAAATCTTTTAGGGTTCAAAAATTTTAAAAAGTTACTCTTTATATTTTACTAGAGGCCCGGTGCACAACATTCATGCACTGGGGGATGGGGGGGTGAAGGGGGGGTCCGCAGTCTGGGAGCCCTCAGGAGATGTCTGAGTGATGGCTTAAGCCTGCTCCCCAGACCTAAGCCAACAGTCAGACATCCTTAGCGCTGCCACTGTGAGCCCAGCTTCTGGCTGAGTGGCACTCCCCCTGGGAGAGTGC
>NW_006297140.1:731134-735346 GCF_000327345.1 Myotis davidii | reverse complement strand
GGCGTGCGGGGGGTAAGAGATCAACTGAAAGGCTTGTATGCCTGCATATAAGCATAACCAATGGACACAAGACACTGGAGGGTAGGGGAGGCAGGGGAATGTCAAGGAGAAAAAAATAAAAAGGAGACATAGGTAATACTCTTTGTGATACTTTAAGCAATAAAACAAAATAAAAAATAAAAAAAGAAGCAAGGTGTTTGGCCTGTACAGTGTGGCTCAGTGGTTGAGCATCAGTCTATGAGCCAGAATGTCATGGTTTGATTCCTGTTTAGGGCACATGCCTGTGTTGCAGGCTTGATCCCCAGTAGGGCAGCCTATCAATTGTTCTCTCTCATCATTGATGTTTCTATCTCTCTCCCTTTTTCTTCCTCTTTGAAATAAAAAAAAATATATTTTTAAAAAAAGTGAGGTGCTCTATAGCGATTGTGTTGTCTTGGGTTTTCAGATGAGGCTGAGACAGAAGAAGTCCCATTGTAACAACCTGCTATATCACAAGTAACTATATGCCAATTAATTAAAAAATTAGAAAAAGGGGGTTTTTTTGACAAAAATATAATTTACTACAGAAACTCAAGAAAAAGTAAAAAAAAAACCCTGAGTAACTTAATCATCAAAGAAATTACATGAATAGTCATAAATTTTACCTATTCCTTCAAAAACAAAAAAAACAAAAAACAAAGTGGAAAAAAATCTATATTTTACTATCTGCTTTCAAGATTTTAATGGCGATTCTACCAACTGAAGTAAGAACAGAAAAAGAAATCAAATCTTTTAGGGTTCAAAAATTTTAAAAAGTTATCATTCAAAAATAATTTTATTACCTCTTTTACATAGGAAATTATAGAGAAAGTGCAGCAAAATGATGAGCATTTATGAGCCTCGCAATGTTCAGAAATCAGTCACATTCCTATATACAGACACAGATAGTTTAAAACATAATTTAAGAAAAGAGGCTCAATGTGACTATCAATAAACCTATCAAAACATATGGAAGAACTTTATGAAGAATTTTACAGAATTTTGTTGAAGCAAATTAAAGGGCACCTAAGTAACTGCAGAAAGACATCAGATTCATGTATCAGAGTGTTGCTGTTATAAATATGTAAATTATTTTGTAGAATATGAGGATAATTGTGAATGAGTTCACATTGAAGCTCATGATATTGAACTCTATACTTTAAAATTATCCTTATTGCTGTATGATTGGAAAATTTGTGCGTGCCCCCAAGGATAAACAAACTCCTTACTGCCTTAAAGAAATTCTTTATGGATAGAAAAGATAACTTATGCCAGAATTGTTACAGTAGCATCCTTTGTAATAAAAAATAACTGGGAATGACTAAATATTCATCAATAGTGAAATAAATGTTACATATATGTCATGAAATACTATTCACCAGTGAAAATGAACTAATTAGGGATGCATGTTTTAATGTAGATAAATCTCACAAACATAAGGTTGGTTAAAAAAAAAGGCAATTCATAGAAAAATATATATATCTTGTGATTATTCATATAAAAGCAATAAAACATGTACATGTGTGTGCATATATAAACATATATGCATGTATACTTTAAAATAGAAGGAACACATGGCAATGATAAATATGAACGATTGAATAGTAATTGTTTCCAGTGTTGGGCAGGTGGGAAGGGTTAAAAATGTGATTTATATTATTTCTAATAGCAACAACAAAATGTAATGGACGTTTTAGTTTTTTTCAACACAGTGTAGTGAATTATTTTTCCTCCTTTTGTAAAACAGCACTCTTTTCAGATCAAAGTGAGCCCTATTATATTTTCAACTCATGTAGTAGATTTTGTAATTTTATCTTTATTCTTCTTCAAAAGCAAGCATGAACAAAAATCTGTCTGTACCCTATATAGGGTAGCAAAAGACTACCTCAGATTTAGAAAGGATAATTATATAGTTCCTATTCCATGCAGTGAATAAACTTCAACAATATTTTTTAAAACACTCATCAAAAAAGTAATTTGTTAAATAGCAACAGAAACATTTCTTATTCTGTGACCTTAATATTAGACCCTTTATGATCTTTAATTGGTCCCTATCTCTACCATGATTAAATGAACTATATGACACAAGGAATCAAAGGATGGATTTGGAAGATTCCCAACCAGCTAAGGTATTACAAATAAAATAGAAGAGAACATTGACAAAACACAGCAAGGCATCTCAGAAGTAGCAGATGAAGAGAATTTTTTCCAGTTTCAAGTCGCCTATTTAAAAGAAACCCCTGAGGGGAAACCTGAATTCATACTCTTTTCTTGTCATAATTAGTATTTCCTGAATGTTTTCTTTTCTTCACATCTTGAACTTCAATGCCACACTAAAGAATAATGGAAAAATCATCAGTTGAAGCCAATGATTGCATTTAATTTTAGTGTGTGTTAATTGGGTTCATTTAAAATTACATTTTGAATTTCTAATTCTCTTTCTAATCTATGTAATGTCATTTGTTTTCCCATGTATCATGTTGCAATTAAATTTGCATGGGGGTAAATTTCATTTGTCTCTGATGCTGAAACACTGGAAATTTGCACAGAAAATGAAGGGTAGTTCTATATGTGTGTGTAGAAAATAAAATATTCCCTAATTGTAAAACAGTACTGCGATTGTAATTACTGCTGCTTAGTAGCATGTCTCTGAGTGACAGCGAGAATTAGTTGAATAATTATTACACAAGCTTCTGATTGCAATATTTTCTCAGTGTACTTCTGATCCCTAGGTGAAGTTGATGACTTAGGCGAAGACATTTGAGCCAAATACTGATCCTGCTCCATGAATCATCAATGTAATCAGTCTCAGACCAACAACAGCCCACAATTAATCACTTACTAATTGGATCATCCCTTCAATGTCAATACATTAGAACCTGCCTGCAAAGCATTCGGGAAAACTGTTTATAAGACCTAAATTTCTCAAGAGAAATCAAAACTGTACGATTAACAGGGAAAAAATAAAATGTTTGGTCTGTGGTTTAATTAGAGATGTACCACATCTAAAGTACCCTCTGCTGGCTTCTTTTAGTGTCTAATTCTGCTGATATCCCAGAGTTATCTTTCAGACAAGTAGATTTTGCAACATCTCTTCACCTGCATCAGCACCCCTTCACCTGGATCCAAAACAAATGGTGGGGATGGGCAATCTTCAATCAGCATTCTGATATTCTTTATCCTAGAAGTTAGAGCCATCAAGCAAATTTACTACTGGAAAACTGTGGGTTTATTTTCTTTTCTTTCTAGCATCTGATGTACATTATGCTTTCCAATGCCTTCTTTCTACTAAGATAACTGGCATTTGAATAGAATAACTTTTTTTTATATGTTTTTTATTGATTAAGATATTACATATGTGTCCCTGTCACCACATCCCCCCCCCCACTCAGCCCCCCCCCCGTTGTCCCTGTCCATTGGTTAGGCCTCTATGCCTGCATGTATGTCCTTTGGTTGCTCTTTCCCCCTTCCCCACCTCCTCCCCTACCCTCCCTCCAAAGCCCGACAGTCCAATCAATGCCTCTCCGTCTCTGGATCAGTCCTTGTTCATCAGTTTATGTTGTTCCTTATATTCCACAAATGAGTGAGATCATGTGGTATTTATCTGCTCACCGGTTCCATCCATGTTGTGGCAAATGGCAAGAGTTCCTTTTTCTTCTTCCTCTTCTTAAAGGATACCTTTCAGCATTTCATGTAATGCTGGTTTGGTGGTGATGAACTCCTTTAGCTTTTTCTTAGCCGTGAAGCTCTTTATCTGACCTTCTATTCTGAATGATAGCTTTGCTGGATAAAGTAATCTCGGTTGCAGGTTCTTGCTATTCATCACTTTGAATATTTCTTGCCACTCTCTTCTGTCCTGCATGGTTTGTGTTGAGAAATCAGCTGACAATCGTATGGGTACTCCCTTGTAGGTAACTAACTGTTTTTCTCTTGCTGCTTTTAAGATTCTCTCTTTGTCTTTTGCCCTTGACATTTTAATTATGTGTCTTGATGTGGTCCTCTTTGGATTCCTTTTGTTTGGTATTCTCTGTGCTTCCTGGACTTGCAAATCTATTTATTTCACCAGGTAGGGGAAATTTTCTGTCATTATTTCTTCAAATAGGTTTTTAATATCTTGCTCTCTCTCTTCTTCTGGCACCCCTATAATTCAGATGTTGGTGCGCTTGAAGTTGTCCCAGAGGCTCCTTACACCTC
>NW_006297140.1:728155-730147 GCF_000327345.1 Myotis davidii | reverse complement strand
AATTTCACTTCAGCACTGTGCCTCCTCTGAGTCTGGGCATGATATCCTCTTTACTCCTAGTTGTAGAATTTCCACTCAGCCAGCCCTCCTGTGGTTCTGGATGATGTCCGTTCTGTCTTTTAGGTGTAATTTGAATTGGTTGTTCGAGGCAGCAATCTCTGGCGTTAACCTATGCCGCCATCTTGGTTTCTCGTCTAAGTAGAATAACTTTTTAAGTTTATTTTTATTGAATTTATTAGGGTGGCATCCTATCTAATAAAGAGGGAATACGCTAATTGACCCTCAAGTGTTGCAAAGATGGTGGCGCCCACAGCCAATAAGGGGGGAATATGCTAATTGACTGCCCTGCCCTCAAAGATGGCGGCACCCACAGCCAATAAGGAGGGAATATGCTAATTGACTGCTACGCCCTCAAAGATGGCAGTGCCCACAGCCATAAGATGGCGGTTCCCAGTCCCCTCAGAGCCCCCCAGCCTCCCAGGGCCACCCAAGGCTCAGGTAACCAGGGCCACCCGAGGCTCAGGTAACCAGCCCACCCTAATTGAGGGTGGGGCCAGCCCACCAACCTCCCATGGCCCCTCTCCCCTGCCTGATTGGGGCCAATCAAAGCAGGCCAGCCGGACCCCACCCAGTGCACGAATTTTCATGCACCAGGCCTCTAGTTGGTTAATAAAATCATATAGGTTTCAGGTGTACAATTCTATAATACATCATCTGTATACTGTATTGTGTAGTCACCATTTCAATTCAAGTCTCCTTCCATCACCATTTATCCCCCTTTTACTCTCTTCTACCTTCCCCCACACCCTTTTTTCCCCTCTGATAATTACCATGCTGTTGTCTGTCTGTAAATTGTTTTGTGTGTGTGTGTGTGTGTGTGTGTGTTTGTGGGTTTTTTGCTTAATCCCTTCACCTTTTTTTTCCCCTCCTTTTTTCTTTTTTTCTTACCCTGGACAGAGTAATTTTTTTTTCTCTTTTTCTTAAATCTTTATTGTTGAAAGTATACATATGTCCAATTTTCCTCTCCATTGACCCATCTAGCCTTCCCCACCTCACTTCCCTAGACCTTCACCACACTCTTATCTGTGTCCACTTGTGTGTATATGCATACAAGTTCTCTGGTTGATCTCTTCAAATTAGAAATGCTGTCTTAATGATTTATTAAACACAATTTTATTATATTCAGGTGTGACCCTTTGAATGCTCTAAACAGGTTAATATAAGTGGCTTTTCCTATGGTCTACTTCCACCCAAGTATTAGTGCTATTATTGATCTTTTGCCCAACAAAGATGCAAAAGTAAAAGTGAATATATGCACTGAGTGGCCAGATTATTATGACCACCTGATGTTTGTAGGCAAATTAGCTATAATTTCACGCTGAAGTTGCTAGAAGGCCAGACCATTATAAATAGGAAAACAGGTTGTTTACCACAACAGTAGAAGTGATTTTTTCTGAAGATATGGGTAAACAACACGATTTAACAGCCTTCAAATGTGGGATATATTTGAATGTGAGTGGCCAGATTATTATGACCACCCCATCAGTACTTCGTTGGGCCACCTTCTGCCTTCAATACTGCGGCGATTCTTCTTGGCATTGACTCCACAAGATGTTGAAAGGTGATGCGAAGAATCTGACACCAGGCCTGATGAATAGCACTGTCCAGTTCTGTGAGATTTGATGGTTGTGGAACCAGCTGCCTGATGGCTCTTTTAACTTCGTCCCACAAATGCTCAATTGAATTGAGATCTGGTGATTGTGGGGGCCACCTAAGCAAGGTAAAGTCTCCCTCATGTTCTTGAAAGCATTCATGCTGGTCAATTTTCATATTACCTCTTTATTATGTAGGATTGCCTTATAAACAGTGTTGTATCTTAGTAATCTCATTTCAGCATCATTTAAAAAATATGTTTTTATTGCTTTCAGAGAGAGGAAAGGAGAGGGAGAAAGGAATAGAAACATCAGTGATGAGACAGAATCATTGATTGAT
>NW_006297140.1:707369-728031 GCF_000327345.1 Myotis davidii | reverse complement strand
CTCCAGGATGTCATTCTGGATGACCTTCCTGATGAAGCCGGGGCTGTGAGGGCCGAGCCCCTTGCACAGATTTTGTGCATCAGGCCTCTAATATATTTATATGAGGTTTAGATGTTTCCTAAATTTTGGAATGATTTTTAGGCCCAAAGAAAAATTACAAAAGCTCCAGAGATCCCATTTACCTTTCATCTACATTCCCCCAGTGATAACATTATAAATAACCATAGTACAATAGTCAAAACCAGGACATTAACACTGGTGTACAAATACTATTAACTACAGACCACGTTCCTATTTCATGTTTTTTACATGCCGTCCTTTGTGTGTATTCTATGAAATTTTATCATACATTCATTTATGTAACCACTGCCATAATTATAATAAAATGGATTTCACCACCACAAAGGAACTCCCTCATAGCACCACTGATCTGTACTCCATCACTCAATTTTGTTCTTTTCAGATTGTTATGTAGATGAAATCATTCCATATTTATTCTTTTGAGACTGGCTTTTTGCACCAGCATAGCTTTCTTGGAATTTATCCAAAATGTAGCAGGCATCAATAGCATGTTTCATTTTATTGTTGGATAGTATTCTGTTCAAATAATATACCTCGGTTTCTTTATCCATTTCCCCATTGAAGTATATTTGGGTCATTTCCAGTTTTTGACTATCACTATAAATTAGGCTGTCATATCCATGTATTCATGTATAGATATTTGCATGAATACAAGTTCTTATTCCTAAGTTAAATACTCAGGAGTAGGAGTAGGAAATTTGATAAATGTATGTTTAACTTAAAATGTTTTCCAGAGTGTTTGTACCATTTTTGTTATTAATCCTCACCTGAGGATACTTTTCCCATTGATTTTTTAGAGAGTGGAAGGGAAGGGATGAGAGAGAGAAAGAGAGAGAAAGAGGGAGGGAGAGAGAGAGAGAGACAGAGGAGAGGAGAGAGAGAGAGAGAGAGAGAGAGAGAGAGAGAGAGAGAGAGAGAGAGAGAGAGAGAGAAACATTGATGTGAGAGAGACACACTGGTTGATTGCCTCCCCCATGCTCCCTGACCAGAGCCGGGATTAAACCTGCACAGGCTGATGCCCCAACCACTGAGAAACACTGGCCAGGGCTGTTTGTACCATTTTATATTCCACAAGCAATGTATGAGAGATCCAGTTGCTCCCCATCCTCCCCAGCATGCTACAGTAAGCAGTTCATATCTCAGCAATTCTAGTAACTGTAAAATCACATCCAGTTGGGGTTTTAAGTTACATCTAATTAATGGTTAAAGATGTTGGACATCTTTTCATGTACTTATCTCATCTGTACATAGGGAAGAGTCTGATTCAGTGATCGCCTATTTTTTTTAATTAGGTTGCTTGTGTTCTTACTCATAAGTTTTGAGAATCCTTTCTGTATTCTAGATATAAGGTCTCTTGAGCTCATCCAATGAGTTTTTAAATTTCAGTTATTTTTCAATTTAAATCTTTATATGGCATTATCTGTTTCTTTGCTGAGACTATTTTTTTTTCCATTGGCTTCCGGGGTATTTATGATTGCTTACTAGAGCATTCTTATAATATCTGCTTTAAAGTTCTTGGCAGATAATCCTGCCTTTGTTTCCTTGGCATTGCTATCTCTTGTCCTTTCTCATTTGACTTGAGATTTTCCTGGTTCTTGGTAATTGTAGTTTGAATATTTGGAATGTTATACTCTGTGGCCCTGGTTGCTACTTAAATCTTTCATCTCAGTTGGCAGTATTTGTGTTCAGAATGTACATCCATATCTCATTTGTGGACTGGGGTTCACATGGCTGTTTCTGTTCCAAAGGCTTTGCAGTGCTATTCTGGTCTGCCTTGCTTGTCAGGCCAGAAAGCCCTGTTTGAAACCTGGGTGGTATTCCACACCATAGGTCCATTATCAAAGCTTTAACTATTTTGATCGTGTTGGGTTTTATGAATGGGCCACTTGGGGAAGAGCCTCAGCTTCCTACAGAAATGTACTAGTAAAGGATTCCTTTCTCTCTGTCTGTTCTTCCTGTAATCCTGCCTCGCATTTCAGCTGAAAAAGGAAGGGACTCTAAGTCTCTGCTGTCATTTGCTTAGTGCAGGCCAGGGGCAGTCAACGGGGATCCTCCCCATCGTCCCCATGTTCCATCATCTACAAGAATTTCCCTTTTCATTCTAAACAGCTTACTTTATATGCCAAAACACTGCGTACCAATGGTTTCTCTCTGTGTCTAATAATCTTTTCTCCTCAAAGCCACCCTGGTGCTACTGACTGCTTGAAGGCAGGCTCAAGATGTATAAGGAAGAGAGAGAACAGATTAATGTTTTAAAATTTTATTATATCTCTATAGGCCATGCTCAACGTAGATCGCCCGTTAGCTATGGGAGTGTATGTAGTGTATATTTCAATTATTGTGCTCATCGTTGGCTGTCTGCTTCCATTACTGTTGACATATGCTTCTAGATGTTTGCTCTAGTATGTACTTGCTGATTTTCACTCTAATGCTTTCTCTGGAGCTGAGTTGTGAAGTGTGTGGTCATAAAGTTTTAGTATCTTTACCCAGTAATAATGATGCAATTGAGGATAACAATCAGATTTAGTATTTGAACACAAAAAAGTCACAGATGTGATTCATAAAAAGACTTAGTAGAAGCAACAAGAATTTTGCAGCTAAGCAACCTGTTTTCAAATCCTAGCTCTGCAATGTAAATTTGAGGAAGGCTGCTACTTCCTGTTGGCCTGTTTTCCCATTTAGGATGGGAAATGATCACAATAAAAGGGTGTGAGGCCTGCTTAACATTTACTAGAGTGACCATCAGGACATGTCGATTCACTCTCTAATAGACACAAAAAGCAGAAAATGATTATAGTATTTGGTAATACTATAAAATTAAAAATAAAAGTGATGGCCCTAACTAGTTTGGCTCAGTGAATAGAGCATTGGCCCTTGGACTGAGGGTCCTGGGTTCAATTCTGGTCAAGGGCATGTACTTGGTTATGGTTGCGGGCTCGATCCCCAGTAGGGGGTGTGCAGGAGGCAGCTGATTGATGTTTCTCTTTCACTGATGTTTCTAACTCTCTATCCCTCTTCCTTCCTCTCTGTAAAATCAATAAAAATATATTTTAAAAGATAAAATAAAAGTAATAATCTAAACCAGGGAATTGTTTCAAATCGAAAGGGACTCTCCAATGCAACTCCTAACTTTACGAAGAGCAAATCTAAGTCTTGAGAGGGTTAAGTGACCTGCCAGGAGTATTTCATGTGTCCAGGAGCAAATGTGGGACCAGGTGAGTCACCCCCTCTATCGCTTTGCACAGGCCTTGAAAAGGAAACTTTAAGGAAAACTTAACTCCCTATTCATACATAAGAAACTTAACCTCCTATGCACATAAGTATATGTGTTCTAAGATTTAAAATAATATGATTACTTTTCAGATTAATTTAGGTGCTCTATCTATTAGGTTGTAGGTCCCCCCATCAACATTATCTGTATTATTCAGGGTTCCCCAGAGAAACAGAACCACTAGCATGTGTGTGCGTATACACACACACACACACACACACACACACACACACAATGAAAGAGAGAGAGGTGTGTTACTATGAGGAATTGGCTCACACAATTGTGGAGGCTGAGAAGTCTATCAGGTCTTCGATGGATTGAATGATGCCCACCCACACTGGGGAGGGAATCTACTTTCCTATGTCCACCAATTCAAATGTTAATCTCATCCAGAAACACCCTTACAGGCGCACCCAGAAACATTGTTTAATCTGGGCACCCTGTGGCCATTCAAATTGACATGCAAAATTAAGGATCCCACCATCAAAATAAGCTGAAACAGAAGAGGAGCTGAAATGGTAGCCTGGCGGGTTGACTTGTGGCATCCTCACTGTGCACCCACTGGGAAATCACAGCCATGTGGGAGAATTTGAAGAAAATTGGTCATCATAGAAGATATGAAAAATCCAGGAAAATAGTGGTTTTGTGACTCCCCCTATCCCTCTGCTGGCTGGTGTGGCCAGGGAAAGATAGATCACATTTTCTTAAAGGGTTTTTATGTAACTCTGTTATTTAAAAAAGGAGCTTAAGAGAAATAAAGAAAGGTAGGAAAGCCCACTGGAGAGATGTGCAATCTGGGGAGAAAAAGAATGGTCTTTCTTTTGTGATTTGCTGCTGTTTGGGGGTAACTTTAGACCATTTTATAATAGTGACTAGTAAAATCTACTAATTCTTTTTTCTGAAGACACTGTTAAATGGGTAGGTAATTGTCCTGAGTTGTATGAACTGTGACTTGAGTCCTGTACCCCAGAGACACATATACAAAACAATTTTGTTTTTATTTTTCCCCTCAAAGCCCCAAATAACTATTTTCTCTACTCTCCAAGGAAGTATGCACCAAGGAGACTAATTCAATGACAAAAATGTGTTTGTACTTTTTTTTAATGTAATAAATTTCCCTTAGGTAGTTTAAGTGTTTACCACCTTAGGGCAGAAACATTTTAGAATGAAGAAGGTGACACACGGAAAAAGAAACAATTCCATTTGGAAACATACTGCCAACCAGCATTGTCATTTTCAGCTTTTTATCCTGAGAGTTGAACGTACCTGAGCGAACATCTCTTCCCCCCGCACAGACTCCCACTCTGCCCCACGGAGAGCATTAGCAGGTTCTGGCTCCTGACGATCAAAATGAAGACAAAATATCTCGGAAACAATGGAATCGATGAATAAAGCCTTGATTTACAGTTTCAATTCACCTCTCTCTGCACATCTCTGTGAGGTCTCTCTGCCTGCATCATTCCTGCAGGGCTGTTACCTGCATCTCTAAACTAAGATGCATTCCAAAGTCTGTTCATTCTCTGCAAGGCCATACAGACACCGACGGTCATCCTTTTTGTTATATGTTTACTGATTACCAGCAGAGTGGTCTTCATTGGTAAGTGTGAGTAATCAAACCAGGTTAGTCCAACTTCTGAAATCATAACAGTAACCAAGCTTACAGGAATATCATGAAACAGAAGTCTCTCCAGAGCTGTCTAGATACACAGACTGGTCTAGGAAAACACACACACACACACACACACACACACACACACACACACACAGTGTATATACAGGCATGTATAAGCATATGAATAGATATAATAGATAAAATGAAATGAGAATTTTTTGACATAAACACACATACATACAAAGATTAGGGATTGAAAATGTGCATATCTCACAGAACACTTGCTGTACTAAAATATTCCAAGCTAGTTAGTCGCTTGTAATCAAAGAAATACTGTTGTGTATATTTAAGGCCACCCAGCAAATACACCCCACTTTCCCATCAGAGCTCTCTTGATAAGAGAGAGGAATGAAGCAAATAGAAAACAAAACACCATCCCCTTAACACTTTATGGAAGGCTGCTGGCAGGGGAGGCACCTTTATACTTCCTAAAAATGAACCGCAGTGCTAGACTTTTCTATCCAGCCACAAACTATGCTATGCACTTCAGGCCTCCCCAAGGGAGAGCTCTTGGAACCCAGAGAACTGGATAAGAAATCTCGCTGAATTATAATATGTGTAATTATATTTGCTTGAAGGTTCCCTATGTGCCAAAGCCTATGCTAATCACTATCTGTAAATCAACTAGTTCATAAAAGATGTAGAATACTCATATTGTCTTCATTTACTCATGAAGCAACTGTGGTATCCAAAAGTTAAGTAATTTGCTTGAAGTTAATTTATTGTAAATAAGCAAACTAAGGCTCAGAGTTTAAATAACTTGCTCAAAGTCACGAAGCTCAGTGAAGAATGTAGGGCTACTATAATCAGCAACCCAATGTGTTTCACTAGGTGACATTGCCGTGCAAAGAAATGCAATAGGCTTTGTTTAAATGTTTACCTGATGAAAGCCCCTCAGAGAAAACTGCCTTTATCAGGGCCTTCTGAAGGGCAGCAGGCATATTTTATATCACAAGACCCTACACTAATGGCTCCCTTGAGTAGGAGTGGCCCCTGTCACATGGTGACCATTCATGGATTGTATAGTTGACTATGATTTGTGAAGCTTATATCAAGAAAGATGAGGTCAGTTAATTGGAGTTTTCTAAAGAATTGAAACAAGGAGCTGACAGACTGGAATTTAGGTGGTCTGAGTCATTATTAGAAATGATTCCCTGATGTTGAGCAAAATTCCTGAAGCCATCATAATTACCAAGAAACTTCAAAAAAGAAGGTGAACTTTAGAAAACTAGCAAGTGATTCTGTTTTATATATATACCAGAGGCCTGGTGCACGGATTTGTGTACCAGTGGGGTCCCTCGGTCTGGCTTGTGCCCTCTTGCAACCTGGAACCCCTTAGGGGATGTCGGATAGCTGGTTTCGGCCCAATCCCTACAGGCCTGATCCAGAGAGGAGAGAGCCTGATCCTGTGCATTGAGCATTTGTCCCCTGGTAGTCAGTGCACATCATAGCAAACAGTCGACTGTTCTGTCACTTAGGCTTTTATATTTATAGACTAGAGGCCCGGTGCATGAATTCATGCACAAGTGGGGTCCCTTGGCCTGGCCGACAATCAGGGCCGATCATGGGGTGCCAGCTAGCCAGTGGGAGGGACCACGGGAGGTTGGCCGACTAGGGGGAGGGACTGAGGGAGGTTTGCCATCCAGCCCCTCCACAATCAGGGCCAATGGGGGGACTGGGCAGCTGGGGGGAGGGACCATGGGAGGTTGGCTATGAGAATGCACTGACCACCAGGGGGCAGCTCCTGCACTGAGCATCTGCCCCCGGTGGTCAGTGTGCGTCATAGCAACCTGTCGACTGGGCGTTCAGTCATTCAGTCATTTTGTTGTATAGTTGCTTAGGCTTTTATATATATGATTTAAATATAGAACTTTATGTTCACAAATTTATTTACTTTTTTAGCAAATAAATTAGCAAGTGCTACAATACTGAAAAGTTATATAACTAAAATTGACAAGATATTTTTAAAGTTAGATATTTATTTTTACCATTATGATTAATTATATGATTTAGTAGAATATTTAAAACCTACCATTTTTCATTGGCCATGAAATTAGATTAAATATGTGCCTCAGAATCTTTAAAATGTAAAGAAAAAAATTAACCCATTTTTTTCTCCCTGAAAGTATGGATGTTACTTAACAAACATCATTAAGGAAGCAGTTATAAACTAGAATAATTTCACTTCTTTTTTCAGGCACTAAATTGCCCTTTAATATGGTAATTGGTAAGTTTAATAAAAATTCATATGAGCTTGCCCTTTTCATGGCTGTCTATCAATATTTGTCAACGTTTATAAAATAAAATTATTTTGGCATTTCTCTAGCATATCATATACCAATGATTATCCAAATTTGATAACTCTACATAGAAATTTAGAAAGAAAAAAACTATATGCTTAAACAATCATCATTATCAATAATAATTGGGAAAAACAGAAAGGAAAAGAAATTGTTTCAAAATTCAGTAACTAAAAAAGCAATAATGATGTTTTGGATAGGTGGGATAAGAAAATTAGATTTAGTGTATTAAAATTTAGGGAAGATTTTTATGATGTTAGCTTGGAAGCTGGGAAGATACCATAAATACTCATGAATTTTAATAAACGTTTTTTTCTGGAAATTCTAAGTTCATGCAACAACAGTTAATATTTTATGTTTATAAATGGAACTATTTATGGGAAAACACTTCACATTTTCTGCCACAATTTTGACTATGAACTGTTAGAAGAGCTTTTAAATACCAAGGATTTCTGATAACCTTGGTTTACATAGGGAAATTTTTTCTTCATTATGTAGCTTCAAATATAGCCATTTAGTTTTCTCTCCTTTGGTTTAGGACACTCAGAGATTTCTAGCTAATGCTTTTAAAATAAACAACCCCTGAAAGTGCACTTACCCAAAAGAATACAATGAGACATATGTAAATGAGCATTTTGTCTTTAGTTATGTATAAGAAAGTATTTTATTGAATTAGTAACTATGGCTATTTCAGAAAAGTAGTAAATCCATATTTTATAACTGAGGGCTCTTTAAGAAAAAGATGGTTTTTCAAAGAGTCAATAAAATAGGACAATAGCTACAACTTTAATCAAAACACCATATGTAAGATGATTATTAAAAACTTTCAACCTTAAACAGTACTTGTTATTGACAGATTATTAAAATATACTCCACATTTTAAGAGAGTAAAAAATAAATAAAACTAGATAGAATTACAAGCATAAATCTGTGTACCTAACCTGAATATAATGACTAGAAATAAAGCTGTGGATACCTTAGAACACACTATGTAAGTTAGTCCCCTCTTATGTATGATTTCACTTTCCTTCCATGGTTTCAGGTACCTGCCGTCAACTACAGTCTGGAAATACTAAATGGAAAAGTTCAGAAATAAACATTTCATAAGTTTTACATTGTCTGCTGTTCTGAGCAACACAAAATCTCACGGAATCCTGCTCTGTGGGCCCAGGTCATGAATCACCCCTTTGTCCAGCCTTTGGGTGCTATAGACACTACATACCCATTAATCACTTAGTAGCTGCCTGGGACATCAGGTTGACATAGTCTTCATTTTGTTTTTTTATGATACTTTTGGAACGTGGGGCTCAGGGTACAGATTCTTCTTCCATGGGTCCTTGTCCTACGAAGTTTGAAGAATAAACTCCTGGACTAAAGGCTTCTTTAACAAAAATGTGGAAGTTTATTGGGAGCATATACAAACTCTTCTGGGGAGAGTTCCCCAAAGGGGAGCCCCCTGGGGAGGGGTCCCAAAATAGGAAAAACCTGCTCTCTTGCTCTAATGGGAAAAATAAAAAAAAAATCTAAAAATCTGTCTCATGTCCCTTTGTCTCCAGTTTATATATGCTGCAGTTCGTTGTCTGAACCTGACCCTTTCTAATTGGACCCTTCCTTAATTTAGGACCCCTGTGCTTTCCTCCTTGGTCATTCTGCTACATAGTATCAGTTTCAAAGTCCAAAGCACACGCGGTGCCCTTATCTTGCAACATTCCTCTATCCCCTGTGAATGCTCTGTGAATGTATGCCTTCCTCTTCCCTTATCCTGTGGCATTCCTTTATCCTCTGTGAAAATATGTCTCCCTCTTCCCAGTACCTTGTGACTTTTCTTTATCCTCTGTGAAAGCATTCTGGTGTCCTTGGAGCTATTTCTGCTCTTCACATATTCATTCCTCTCCCATGGACCCTCTTTATTCCCTAACACTGCCTGTCCTGTCTCTAAAATTCACCACCGAAATTTTGAAAATATTTAAATCCATATTTTAATTTTTCTCTGCTAATATATTGTCATCCAAAACTTAAATTTTTTTATCATGGACTGATTTTTAGTCTTATCTTGCCCAATTTTATTTGATATTAAATTATAATCACTACAGAATGGGGACTAAGGTGCACATTAAAAATATCTCAAAGTACTACTATTAGAATATGAAAGTAAAATATCACTTACATGTTAATATTTTTTCTTTGAACAAACTAAAAAATCCTAACTCTTAATAGTTTAAAAAAAAATTACTGATGAAACCAAGAATTATATTTGGGATAATGACAGTAATAGGTTGTCAAGGGTAATGACATACAATAGTCAATATAATTTAATTGGTGAAGTGTGCAGTGTTAAAAAGGCCTAAGGCTTTTAACTTAATTAACAGTAAGGAATAAATTCCTTGTAGCAGATGCATTGGAAATAACATGCCTGATTTGGCGGACTGTTTAAATAACTAGCTGGTGTCTATTTTTGTAAGTAAGTGACAAAATGACAAGTTTAAGTTAGATAGCCACTTACTTAAACTGCTACCCACCTACACACTGGAGAGAATGTTTGCTTTTCGTAAACAGCTATTTCAATTCATTTTAATAGAATAATTAAGTAGGCAAACACCAAATATTTGTGAGGTTTTATTATGAACTGATTGCTGGACTCTGGCCCTTTTATTAATGTCCAATTAAATAATAGAACAAATCACAAAAGATATTATTTGTATAGATTTTAGCCTAGTAAATAAGTTTAATTAATTTAAGTGGGAAAATCCTTCAATCCTGATTTTTATTTAAAAATCAACAAGAAGAAACAGTCTTAAAGTAAAGCGACAATTTTTGATACTCTCATTTCACATAACTGACAAACCAATTCTCTATCCAGGCAAAGAGAAGGAATTATTTTTCTGGGGAAAACTGGACAATTGCATTACCAATGGGTCATAAACTAATGGAGACCAGAAGGCTAATTAGGAATAAGTCACTTAAACCACATTGGAGTTGTCTCCCTGGAATGAGATTTTATCAGTGCCCATGCACTTTTGTCTCTTGTTCTCTTGTTTTATTGTATCTTGCGCTTAACACAAAAACACATAAAGGATCGGCCTTGCCTATCCAACCAATGGCAGATCCAGCCGAGTCTCTTGCTTTCTGTGTTCCAGCTTCTCTACGTGCCCCTGAGTGGTAATGCAGACACTTACCGGAGGAGGGTTATCTGCAATTAGGGGCAAGAGAGGAAGAAAATTCTTCATTTTGACTTCAAGTCCAATGTTTTTTTCTAATTTACCTTTTATACTTTTTACGCTACACTTTTGTAGAACTGCTATTTCGATCCCCATTTTTTCTGCTCATAATTATTCTTAGTTGTTCAGAACCTGGAAGGGAAGAGGAATGCTCAGTTGAAAATAATCTCCAACAATTTACAGTCACCCACTAAGTGTGAAGGGTGGAAAAGATTGAAGCAAAATGATAATAGCCAACAGCCAACAGATTCAACTTTGTTTTTCAGTTTGAGACCTAATTTCCTCTACTATGTTTTGAATATATATGTCATTCCTAAGCCTCACTATTCTCCTTGCCTTCAATTAATTCTTAAAATTTCCATGATTATTATCTATAATAAGAAGGAATTTTATAGGAGCAGAGAAAACGCTGCCAGGCACAGGGCAGGCTGCCCCACACTGGCATGTTGGTTACTTTGAATTGAAGTTACTTAAGAAGCACCAGGTTACAAAGAACAATCTGACTTCTCTCTCCAGGTCCCCCTAAAACAGTGGTTCTCAACCTTCTGGCCCTTTAAATACAGTTCCTCATGTTGTGACCCAACCATAAAATTATTTTCGTTGCTACTTCATAACTGTAATGTTGCTACTGTTATGAATCATAATGTAAATATATGATATGCAGGATAGTCTTAGGCGACCCCTGTGAAAGGGTCGTTCGACCGCCAAAGGGGTCGCGACCCACAGGTTGAGAACCGCTGCCCTAAAAGAAGGAGCTAACTCTGCCATGTGGAAGGTGCCCTCTCTGCCCCTGGAAACACCCTGATTACCAGAGTTAAGGAGTCCAGAGCCAAAGAGCCTGTCTAAGCAAACCTGCTGTATCTTCTTGCTACCCACGCCCAAACTTTGTTTAGATACCGCACTAATGAATACTTAAATCTTGCCTGGATGCCTTTGTAAAGAGTACTAACTTTTTGGTCCTGCCAGTTCCTCACAAATGTATCGTTTCATTGTCTAAAAAGTATAAAGCAGTGGTTGGTTGGTCATTTCTCTGAGCATCCTACACGATCCTCCCATGTGCACACATTCAACTCTTTTTGCTCCTGCTAATCTGGTTTTATATAAATTTTATCATTAGTCCAGCTGTAAGAAATTAAGAATGGTAAACTGAGTTGGGGATGGGTGGGTGATTCTCTCCCTTCCCAGTAATACCAACCATTTAAAACTGCCAATTTGAGACTGTTATAAATGAAGCTTCTATAAATTGTCATGTGCAGGTTTTTGTGTAAACAAGTTTTCAACTCATTTTCATAAATACCTAAACGTATAATCGCTCTGCCATATAGTAAGACTATATTTAGTTTTGTAAACAAAGGTGTATCTAAGCTACTATCTCTGAGAGGAGTGTTTCATTGGGAAGAGGAATATGTTTTAGTGCAATAAAATAACACTGTGATTATTAGGCCTGCTTTATCCTTAAGAAAGCTCTACCTTTGACCAGAGGGGTGATTTCATTCTAGCTTCAGAGCTTGTATTGCTGGGCCAAGCCAGCTCAGCCAAGGGTTTACAAGCCTGAATGAGGGCGAAGAATGGATCAAGAAATGACAGACAAAGAGAATAAGCTGGGTCTAGGTCAGGGGTGGGCAAACTTTTTGACTCGAGGGCCACATGGATTCTTAAACTGGACCGGAGGGCTGGAACAAAAGCATGGATGGAGGGTTCGTGTGAACTAATATAAATTCAAAGTAAACATCATTACATAAAAGGGTATGGTCTTTTTTTTCAATAGTTTTACTCATTTCAAATGGGCCGGATCCAGCCTGCGGGCCGTAGTTTGCCCACCCCTGGTCTAGGTGGATCTTCCTGTGCCTGGCTGAGGCCACAGAGAGAGATCCAGAGGCAAACTGAGCCTTTATTTTATAGCCGGAGGTAAACAAGGTAGTGGTCACCATAGTTACAATGTTCTTGTGAGTTTCACTTGCTTTGGCAGCACTTGCTGCACCTCCCTCAGCCCATTAGCTTCTCCGATAAGATCTGGGGAGGTCATAAGGTCAAGCCTCATTATGCTAAGAGGACTGTGCCCTCTAAGCTGGGACTTGTTTGTGGCTTTGCCAACAGGTCAGTCTGAGGCTTAACCCTGTAGCTGCACCCTACATATTGCTTATTGATTAATGAAACTCAGTTTCACTATTTACTTTGAAATTAAGAAAGTAAGACACATTTGATTACCCAACCCATATTCTGTTGCTAAGGGCCCTACCCAAAATTTTCATGTTAATTTCCAGGGGACTTCTATTTTTAGCACTAATTCTTCTGAGTTTTTGTTACTTTGGAATGCTCCATTTTACTTGTTTCTCACAGTCCTTGACTATCATTTTCCCTCTATTCTTCACTTACGTGAATTCACTCTCTTCACAAAGTCCCCTACACACACACACACACACACACACACACACACACACACACACACACCCTCACACTCACACACACATTAAAATAAACTTCAGAAAGTACTTGTGGCAGGAATGTATTGTACTAAAGGTTTGAGGAAAACAGAGTGATTTCCTAGCATATGGTTGCTGATCCCTTTTCTTTCAAGACTCTAAGAATCCACCTTTTTGTTAACCCCCACCTTTAGGTTCCCTCACAGATAGTCATATCACTTGATTATATAGAACAATTTAGTTCTCTAAAATGCACTTGGCAAAACTCCAAGCATAATTTTGCATGTCCAAAGATTCAATGCCTTTGCTAAAACAATGGGTTATTTATGCCCATCCTTCTTTCTTAGCATGGAAGAGCTAGCAAAGACTTCCACATTTCACTTTTTTCTTTTCTCTAATCACTATCTAAATAAAAGGGAGTAATATAAAGATTTATTTTCCTTTTGCTGTGAAATATGTTATCCCTTTAGAGGGGTTAAATAGTAATAATTAGTTTGGTTTTTAAATATTATTTTCGTCTAATATCTAAATATCTGAAGATTTTTTCCAAATTGCTTTCCATAATCATGGCCAAACTTTTTCATCAATGTTTGAAAACTTTCCTGTAGTTGAAACTTATTTCAAAATATCTTCCATTATTAAGTAGTGAATAATAAAGCAATCACAGGGATATAATGTGTTGAGCAGTGCGAAAGACTCTTGTTCTGAGAATTGCACATTTTCTCTTTCTGAAACCCATACCACACACACACACACACACACACACACACACACACACCATCAGAAAAGTTTAGAGGGCTTTCAAACTACGTATTCTAAAAAGCAAAGCAATTCATGTGACTTGTCATTAAGATTATCAGTTAATGCTATTAGTCTTCACTAGGATGTTTACTAACAGCTCAGGAGACTACTACACTCTCACACACACCTATTTCTATCATGTGGATTTGACAGACAAAGATCAGCCTACAAAAGCAGAAAGAACTTGTTGAACGTCATCTTAGTGTGTAATATGTGAGGAACAGAAAATGAGTTTCCTATGTGGAAAAGATCATGTATCAAGTGCTTAGCTTGCTAAAATTAACCTGCACTCTCTAGCTTAATGTCCTCACTAACCTCATCACCTACTGTGTCCTATCTTCCTTCCTGTTCACCTTCCTTTCCTTGAACTTACTCTGGTATTCTCCTCACAGGACCTTTGCAGGTGCTGATCTTCTTACCCACGCAATTACCTCTCCTGCAACACTTCACCCAACATTCCAATGACTTTTTCTTTTTTAATTTATCTATCTCTATTTTTTTAAAATCTTTATTGTTGCAAACCTTACGTATGTCCCCCTTTTTCCCCCATCCACTTCTTCTAGCCTGCCACTACCCCCCATGCCTGCCTCAGACCTTCACCACCCTATTGTCTTTGTCCATGGGTTAAGCATATATGCATACAAGTTTTTTGGTTGATCTCTCCCCACCCACCTATCTTCCCCTGCCTTCCCTCTGAGATTCCACAGTCTGTTCCATGCTTCTATGTCTCTCAATTATATCTTAGTCACAAATCTATTCCTGACTTTCTATCTAAATTAGATCTCCCATTTCTTTAAGAAAATCTTATTTGTTTTATTTATACCACTTGCTACAATTTTAAATTATATGCTAATTTATTTGCTTTCTTGCTTAGTGCTGTCCTTTTCACTAAGTGCTTTGATCCATGAAGGCAGAGGCCATGATCAACATTGTTGCCACAGGGCCTAACGCTGTTAATTGTCTGTGTAAGTAATTATTGAGTAAACGAACAGGGAATGAAACAAACAAACAAACCAAAAACATGGCAACAGGCTACAAATAATAATATGCATTTGCTGTGCTTGAAAAATACACACTATATTTGTATACTATTGATTAAGCCTTGTGTTGTTCTTAAGAAATATATATATATATATAAATACGACAGGAACAACCGGAATGATTGGAATGACCAGAACAACTGAAACAACAGGTTGTAGCTATGATGTGCACTGCAGCGGGCCAACTGGCCCAATCAGGGGCAGGGCCGGCCAGCCAACCTCCCACGTCCCCTCCCCCCGGCTGGACCCCACCCATGCATGAATTCATGCACTGGGCCTCTAGTCTATATATATATATAAATCCCTAATATGCAAATAGACTGAACAGCAGAACAACCAAACAACTGAACAATCAAACAACCAGTTGCTATGATGTGTGCTGACCACGAGGGGGCTCACATGGAACATGGCAGGCATCAGCAGCAGTTGTCAGAGCACAGAACATGGTGGGCATCAGCCATGGCAGGATGGTGGAGCAGGTGAGCGGGGGCACCAGACCAAGGCGGGGCGCCAGTCGCTGTCATCAGGGTGAGTCTCTGGTGGTGACTGAAATTCTTTGCTCCTGCACACCATGGTCCCTCCCAGTGCTCACACCTGCTGCCAGCGCTGGCTCATCTCACACCTGCTGCTGGTGCTGGAGCCTCCATTCACACCTGCTGCCAGCGCCCAGCATTGGCCCCAATCACTTGGCACCATCAGTGGGTGTGAGGTGCAGTTGCCGGCCCCAATCACCTCTCAGGGGTTCTCCACCTCACCCTGCTCCTGAGGGGCGATTGGAGACGGCAACAACCTCCCGCACCCGCTGCCGGTGCTGGCACCACTCGCATCCACAGCTGGCATCGGAGCTGCTGCACCCATGCCCTGCCGGCACCAGAGCCACCACTTGCACCCACTACTGGCGCTGGTCCCAATCGCTTGGCGCCGTCAGCGGGTGTGAGTGGTGGCTACTGGCACCGATTACCCGTCAGGGCTTCTCCACCTCCCCCTGCTCTTGAGGGGCAATCTGGGCAGCAGCCACCACTCACACCTGCTGCTGGTGCTGGCCCCAAATCATTACACGCAGTCAGCGGGTGCGAGCGGGGCTGGCACCATCAGTGCGTGGGAGCAGTGGTGGCGGGAGAGGGGCTGCTGGCAGACAGGGGACCGAGGGCAGTGGCGGGAAGGGCCAGGCTGGGGCACAGAGGATGGGCCGAGAACTGCCCCTATGCCCACCACAGCCTTGCAGCCTATAGTTCCTTTTAAAGAACACAAATTCATGCACTGGGCCCCTAGTACATTATATTTGTCCAGAGGAGTTTTAGTTCAGTAAATTATAAATATAAGAGAAAACTTGCTAAAAGGTGAGGTAATTGTCTATCATTTTCAAAAATATAAAATTTGAGCTTATTTCTGGCTGCAAAGTTCACTCTACTGCTACATCCTAGTCAGAATGTGCTATACTGGTTCTGTACCGGACGGGTGGGTTCTTAAAGACACCCTTCACATGGCATTAGTTCATGCCCTTCAACAATTGTGCCTAGCAACCTCTGCTGGGGAATAAGCCATAAGAAAATTGTGTAGGATTCCTCCTAACATGACTCCGGAGGCTAGATTGTTAAATAATGTTTTTGAGGGGAAAGGTCTTCATGTAAAAGATGTTAACTTACTTTAAATAGAGTTGTTACTCAAAAATAATTATTTCATATGGAACATTAAGGTTCCAACAGAAGGTTTGCACATATTGATTAGGTGTCATCATCTGTCTTGTTAGCATTTTTAACATAATTTAGCGCTCATAATTTGACACTGCAATAGACATTATTTTAAGTAAGATGACGAGAATGTATACAGTTCTAGATATTCTTTTGGTGGTTTAATGCTTACTCAATGCAATAACAACTAAATTATTCTCATTTAGAATGCATTGATTTTCTGTCTTTGGGCAACTCTAATTACCTTCAAGACAAGAGACACGCAGACCTACTTTCACACTGAATGCACAGCTCTTCACAGTTTATGCTGCTTTCAAATGCCTCCTTCGTAAACCAATATCTTATTTTAACTCTGGGAATTTAAATCAAGCACAGTAAGCAGTTGTAAGTAATGAGTTGCCTGCACAAAGGAGCCACACTGTGAAGTTTGGGCAACAAATCACTCAGACGTTTAAAAAGCAGTTCAGTGAAAACGTGGCACGCAAAAGGAAGAGACCCTGAAATGTGAGTTTTTTCGTATTTTTTCCAGAGGTAATTTTTAAAACTCTCCTTTTAGTTACCCCAAAAGGCGTATCATCCACAATCCTCTGATTTCACAGGCGACTCTTCCAACCCTTTGCCATATAAATTTTTAACTCCTATATTCCAAAATTCTTCACCTTCACATTAACAGGAATGTTCACACATTGAAAGAGTTTGTCACTGATGTATATTTATTTTAAATCTTGGGCATTAAACTTTTACAATCAATGCTTATAAAATGAACACATCAAGGGCTTGATATGCATATTTCTGATTATTATTGATGGTATATGCCTTTTTTTAATCTTCACCTGAGGATATGTTGTTATTGTTTTGAGAAAGAGAGGGAGAGAGAGAGAAAGAGGGAAGGAGGAAGAGGAGAGAGAGAGAGAGAGAGAGAGAGAGAGAGAGAGAAACATCAATGTGACAGAGAAACATAGATTGATTGCCTTCCATATGTGCCCAGACCAGGAATTGAACCTGCAACCTGGGTATGTGCCCTGACCAAACCCTCAACCTTTTGGTGTATAAAATGGAACTCCAGCCGAAACCGGTTTGGCTCAGTGGATAGAGCGTCGGCCTGCGGACTGAAAGGTCCCAGGTTTGATTCCGGTCAAGGGCATGTACCTGGGTTGCGGGCACATCCCCAGTGGGAGATGTGCAGGAGGCAGCTGATCGATGTTTCTCTCTCATCGATGTTTCTAACTCTCTATCTCTCTCCCTTCCTCTCTGTGAAAAATCAATAAAATATATTAAAAAAATAAAAAATAAAAAAATAAAATGGAACTCCAACCAAGTGAGCCAACCAGCCAGGGCTGGCATATGTCATTTTATGTTTATTAGATATATGTATATTTATCACATATGTTTCATACTTCTGTTTTACTTCTGCCTATTCATCTTTTGCCCTTTTTCCTGGTTGTGGGTTGTTGTTGTTTTGTGTGTGTGTGTGTGTTTTAGGGGGGAGAGTGGGAGAGGAGTGTGTCTTTTTAACATTGATTTTTCTTTGTTTACAGTGACTCTAATATTTAAAAGCTTTTTATTTTAGTGAACTAAAATGTAGTAATTATTTTGTTGTTGATACTAATATGTCTTGTTTAAGAAACTGCTCCATACTACAAGTTAAGAAATATACTAATGTACTTGCTTCTAAAAGTTTTAAATTTCTAACTTTGAAACGCAAGATTCTAACCCATATAAACTTGATTTCTGTGATGGTGTGAAGCAGAGATTTATTTTGTTTTCCTTTCTTATAAATAACTATTAAGTCAAGCTCATTTGTTGAATAACCCAACTCCTAAACTTGATCTTGCTACATCCTCTCTGTCTTCTGACAAAATTCCAAATAGGCATGATCTGCTTCTAGATTTTTTATTTTGTTTTATGCTATTGATTTTTCTGTCATTGTGTCGATAACATGCATTTTATTTACTTTTAAGAGCTATCTATAAGTCCCTATATTTTGTAGAGCAAACCCTTTCTCTTTTTATTTCCTTCCTCATCTTTCTTTGTAAAGGTCTTGGCTAATTTTAGCAACTTGGTCTTTAATACAATATTTAAAGTCAATTTATCAAGTCCTATTAATAATCCTACTAGAACATAAATATTTCATCAATTCAATAGATAAATTTTTGGAAAGTGGCATCTTCAAATTATTCTCTTACTAGAGGCCTGGTGCATGAAATTCGTGCACTGGGGGCGGGGGCGGGAGGGGAGTCCCTCAGCCCAGCCTGCACTCTCTCTAATTGGGGACATCACTCTCACAATCTGGGACTGCTGGCTCGCAACTGCTCACTTGCCAGATTGCCCCTACCTGCCAGCCTGATTACCCCCTAACTACTCCCCTGCCAGCCTGATCAACACCTAACTGCTCCCCTGCAGGCCCAATTGCCCCCAACTGCCCTCCCCTGCAGGTTTGGTTGCCCCTAACTGCCCTCCCTTGCAGGCCTGGTTCCCCCCAACTGCCCTCCCCTGCCAGCCTGGTTGCTCCCAACTGCCTTCCCCTGCTGGCCTGATACCCACAACTGCCCTCCTCTGCTGGCCATCTTGTGGCAGCCATCTTGTGTGAGGGTGTGGCGGTCAATTTGCATATTACCTCTTTATTATATAGGCTTTTCTATAAATGTAGACTATTTCTCACCTGTTTATTGTCCTTCAGTAAAGAATTTCAGTTTGGCCCTTCACAATAAAGGATTCTGAATATTTAGTTAATAAGTATAGAAGAACATGAGCACTTGGAAAACACTCGGATCCTGTGATCAAATTGCAAACAGACAGAAATTAGACTGCAAACATCAGGGAAACTAAAGTTTTCTTTAAAGAACCAACATAAACCTCTTAAGAATGCTTAGGAGCACTGCTGATTTTTTTCTTTCAAGGAGTGTCAGTTGAGGGAACATAAACATAGATTTAAAAATAGCTCTCACTTATCCACTGCAAAGCAGGACAGTTGCAGCCTGGATAGCTAAAATACACAGATGTGTGAATGGACTCCAACCTATGGAGCACACATAAAGCTACTTATTACACAGAAATATCATCTGAGAGTCATGGAAACAGCAACAGATGCAACATTCTGCTGTCAGATGCAGTATTCTGCCACTTAATGTTACCCATACACAATTACCAAAGATTATTATTTCCGATCACCTTCTGCACCAAAACATTTACCAGAGCTAACAAATAGCAAAACTGATAACTTGAAATTATCCTTCTGTTCCTCTCCTAACCTTCTTGATTTGAACAATTGAATAGTCTAAATACAGGCAGAAAAAAAAAAGATTAGACTTCAATTGGAAAGGAGCTAGATAATGATCTGATTTGGAGCATTAAAGTTTCCTTAACTGAACCACTCCAGAAAATCAGTAATATTGGCAATGGGTCTCATAATTTCCCCAAATGTATGAAATGTTTTGTAAACTGTAGTAAAACCATATTCACTCTTTATCTGGAGAATACAAAATCAACAATCTAATCAATACCTCTATATATCAGGTACAAATTACATCTGTAGAATATGCCTTCCTAAATTGCCATCTGTAAACGCTACTCAACTTTTAAGACCCAACTAAATGCGATATTCTGCTTACCTAGTCACCACAATAAAATGTAATTTATTTTCTCCCTTAATCCCCATACCTCGTTATACCTATTATGACACCAACAACATTTTGCTTGTTCCTATAATAACTTTTGGGTTGTCTCACTTTCCAAATCTACTGTTAAGGGCAGAGAAACTATTGATGATATTTTTTAAATATATCTTTATTATTGAAAGTACTACAGATGTCCCCTTTCATCACCCCCACTGACTCCCTCCACGCCCAGGCCCCCAGGCCAACTGCATTATTGTCTGTGTCCATGGGTTATGCATATCCTATCTAATAAAGAGGGAATATGCCAATTCACCCTCACACCATTGCAAAGATGGTGGCGCCCATAGCCAATAGGGAGGGAATATGCTACCTGACTGCCACACCCTCAAAGATGGTGGCGCCCACAGCCACAAGATGGCCGTCAGGGGAGAGTAGTTAGGGGTGACTGGGCTGGCAGGGGAGGACAGTTGGGGTGGATCAGGCCAACAGAGAAAGGCAGCTAGGGGTGACCAGGCCTGGAGGAGAAGACAGTTGGGGACGATTGGGCT
>NW_006297140.1:706806-707189 GCF_000327345.1 Myotis davidii | reverse complement strand
TGACTCCCTCCACCCCCAGGCCCCCAGGCCAACTGCATTATTGTCTGTGTCCATGGGTTATGCATATCCTATCTAATAAAGAGGGAATATGCCAATTCACCCTCACACCATTGCAAAGATGGTGGCGCCCATAGCCAATAGGGAGGGAATATGCTACCTGACTGCCACACCCTCAAAGATGGTGGCGCCTACAGCCACAAGATGGCCGTCAGGGGAGGGTAGTTAGGGGTGACTTGGCCGGCAGGGGAGGACAGTTGGGGTGGATCAGGCCAGCAGGGGAAGGCAGCTAGGGGCGACCAGGCTTGGAGGAGAAGACAGTTGGGGACGATCGGGCTAGCAGGAGAGTAGTTAGGTGTTGATCAGGCTGGCAGGGGGGGGGTTAA
>NW_006297140.1:705941-706767 GCF_000327345.1 Myotis davidii | reverse complement strand
AAGGGGGTGATCATGCTGGAAGGAAGAAGTGGTTAGGGGCAATCAGGCAGGCAGGCAGGCAGGCAAGCGGTTGGGAGCCAGCAGTCCCAGATTGTGAAAGGGATGTCCGACTGCCAGTTTAGGCCTGACCCCTGTGAGATTGGGCCTCAACTGGCAGTTGGACATCCCCTGAGGGGTCCCAGATTGGAAAGGGTGCAGGCTGGGCTGAGGGACAACACCCCCCCCCAAGTGCATAAATTTCGTGCAATGGGCCTCTATATGCATGTAAGCTGTAATATTTTTTATGACATTTTCATAGACTCAGTGAAATATAATATCTGTCTTATAGCATAACACAATAAATATTTGGTCAGTCTGTTAAATACTAGTATATCATGAGAAAGCAGTTGCCTCTCTCATGTGGCCAGATATGATGATTTGCATATCTACCTTTAATATTTCTATCACTAGAATGTAAATTATTGACACTACCAGAAACAGCAAACTGGGATTGTCACTGACTACTGAGGGCCAGCTGGAACTGGACATTGCACTGCAACAAGCTCAGTCTGTGTCTATTGACTTCATACTGCCTACTGAGAAGAGTTGCAGGAAGCCGCCCAATCCTAATCTTCATTGTATAGAGAGCAATACTTGAGCTAAATCATCAAAATTTTTATATCATAAAACTTTATCAGTAGCGCTTGATGTTTTCATCCAAATATGAAAAAAATCTTGAAAAATAATAGTGGAGAACTAATGTACTACAAAAGATTGGACACAGTTGATTTAGGATATAAGTAATTCTTTTAAAAAAATAATTTTCATTATATTGTTTAATAAAAAA
>NW_006297140.1:693321-696578 GCF_000327345.1 Myotis davidii | reverse complement strand
CCGCCCTCAAAGATGGTGGCGCCTACAGCCACAAGATGGCCGTCAGGGGAGGGTAGTTAGGGGTGACTTGGCCGGCAGGGGAGGACAGTTGGGGTGGATCAGGCCAGCAGGGGAAGGCAGCTAGGGGCGACCAGGCTTGGAGGAGAAGACAGTTGGGGACGATCGGGCTAGCAGGAGAGTAGTTAGGTGTTGATCAGGCTGGCAGGGGAGTGGTTAAGGGGGTGATCATGCTGGAATCAAGAAGTGGTTAGGGGCAATCAGGCAGGCAGGCAGGCAGGCAAGCGGTTGGGAGCCAGCAGTCCCAGATTGTGAGAGGGATGCCCGACTGCCAGTTTAGGCCTGACCCCTCTGAGATTGGACCTCAACCAGCAGTCAGACTGCTGGCTCCCAACCACTTGCCTGCCTGCCTGCCTGATTGCCCCTAACCGCTTTGGCCTGCCAGCCTGATCTATGCCTAACTGCTCCTCTGCTGGCCTGATCACCCCCAACTGTCCCCCCTGCCAGCCTGATCTCGTCCCCAATGGCCCTACCCTGCCGGCCTGATCGCCCCTAATTATAAGTAATTCTTTTAAAAATAATTAATTTTCATTATATTGTTTAATAAAAAAACATTTATTTTTTTTAAATATATTTTTATTGATTTCAAAGAAAAAGTGAGAAGGAAAGAGAGATAGAAACATCAATGATGAGAGAGAATCATTGATCAGCTGCCTCCTACATGCCCCCTAATGGGGATCAAGTCTGTGACCCAGGCATGTGCCCTGGCTGGGAACCGAACCATGACCTCCTGGTTCATATGTTGATGCTGAACTACTGAGCCAGACCAAGTGGGCAAAAGCAAACATTTAGATAAGATATCTTGAAAATGATGTATTGATGGTATAGATATTAGGTTACATATATTCAGGATATTAAGGACATTAAGTTCATTTTTGTAAATTTGAGGAATAAATGCTTATGTCAACCTAACAGACTCTTTAGACCTCTACTGGTCCTCCTTAAAATCCGCTGGTGACAATAATCATCAATCAAAATTTATATATACTTATAGATTACAAGTATATTCATTCAACAAAAATGGCTCCTTTGCGCCAGGCCCCACGGTTCCAGATTTCATGAATAGAAAATTAGAAAAACTTTCATTTCATGACTCTCAAATTCAAGTTAATGAGAAAAAGAAATAATTCATTAATACAGACTAAAACCCAGGATTAAATAGAAAATTATTCATGTTTTTAATGCAATTCCACAAACATATTTTTTCTTTTCCCCTGATAATAATGTGGCCAAGCTTATCTAATTATAAACAATTGGTATTTTTGCTCCATATTTAATGATGGCTTCATGAAATTAAGGGAAATAAAAGTCAGCAAGATAAGCAATTATTTGAATAAAAGAGCAGTTACGTGTGCTACTGAGCCCTTCACTTAAAAATATACTAGAAGTAAATATGTTTTAGTTTCCCAATGCTACCCTTGCATTACCCCTTGAATCAGAACAGCATATACAGTCCACGAACTAATAGCATAATCTGTTACGTGATTGCCAGGAGTGCAACTTTGTTTACTGATGGCTCAAATTAATGTGTTTAATCACTGTAGGCAACTGTTATCAGTTTGCCAAGAGAAATGTGCTTTTTCAAATTATATTAAAATTGGAATGGTAGAAGGACTAGACTATAATTTATATTTGAATCAAAACTATTAATTAGCCCTGCTGGTGCGGCTCAGTGGTTGATTCCCTGTCAGGGCACATGCCCGAGTTGCAGGCTTGATCGCCAGTAGGGGACGTGCAGGAGGCAGTTTCTCCCTCATAGGTGTTTCTCCCTCTCCCTTCCTCTCTCTCTAAAAATTAATAAAATTAATAAAAACATGCATATTTTAAAAAGTATTAATGAAAGTAAATAATTTTAAATTAAATGATATGCTATGTTACCCAAGGTATGTAGGGATGGGGGCTGTGAGGCACGATCAAGCCTGACCTTATTACTTATGCATAAAATCACCCCACAGAATGAGACCAGAAACTGATGGTTTCCTAAAATTGATGTTGTCCATAGTAAATTTGGAATCTATATGGCAAACCATCACTAGTCAGATGAAGTTTTGTATCATTTATTACTATCATGTGTTCTTATTTTGTTTTTATCAAATTTTTCTAAATCTAGATATGGGCCTGTTTCCTGACTTCTGTTTTTGTAATCTAGAATAACAGAAGGTAGTTTGTCCAATTAAATGTTTTTCTTCTCTGATCCAGATTAAAGTTGGTTTCTATAAGGTTTAGGTAACTTCTCAAGGTAAAAGGTTACTGAACTTTCTAGGAAGACCTTACCTAGGAAATTGTCATTTATTTCCCAATATAGTTTTCTTACTGTTTCTATGAAAGGAACTTGTCAAAGCATCTAATTTTCAGGACTTTCACACGTCTAGTCATTAATCCACGTAAAAGGAGGCGGGAGCAAAACAGTGGTGATTTTTGTTTCTGAATGAAATGGGTCCTCTTGGCCTAGAAACAAATTAGAGGACATTACGAGCTTGTGAGAAGTTAATGAATATGGATTAAGTGGATAAATTCACTTCCAACAGTGGAAAGAGTATGAGATTTGGAGCTGGACAGACCTCCTTACTCCGCCACCTGCTGTCTGGGAAACTGAGTTTTACTTACTTCCCTGGAGCACAGAGTTCTATAGAGAAAGCAGTCATTGCATTTATTCTAAAAGGCACTGGAAGGTCAAGGGGAAGGAAAACTGAGGAGCTGATATCTAAGCTGGACCTACTATGTGTCATGCCACGTGTACTTTAGAACTTACTAAATTCTCAAAGCAAAATTGAGATCATTTTGAAAAGAAATTGTGTGCAAAAGGAAATAAAAAGAATTTCTACTGTTTTATGGAACTACAACTAATTTTTTAAAAGTCAGCGTGTCTGGGTATAGACTATAGAAAGGAAAGGTACCTAAAAATAAAGATGTAGAAGTTGAAAGGAGCCATCCATCAGTTTGGATGACAAACTAAGGAGAGGGGGTGTGCGGCGAGTGAGCACGGGGCTTGGTTGCAGGAGCGGAGCACTGCCTGAATCTAAGGAGCTTGTTTCTTCAAGCTCTTCTGGCAGCGATTCTGACAGTGAAGTTGACAACAAGTTAAAGAGGAAAAAGCAAGTTCCTTCAGAAAAACCTACAAAAAAGCAAATGACTTGAAACTTCAAGAAGCCTTGTCATCTTCTAAGCAGAGCAGCAGCAGCAGCAGCGAAACGTTTCAG
>NW_006297140.1:689261-692840 GCF_000327345.1 Myotis davidii | reverse complement strand
CTGTGGGAATGTTAGTTATTTAAATAAGATACTTGAAATTAAAATATTATATGAGAACTAACAATCACTAATTGGACTGTATTAAATATTAGGAGATATAGTTTGATAAACAACATGGCTTGTATGAAAACTCTGAGCAAGTAAGTGTATGTCATTACCTGTAGTGTTCTGTGTAGGAGTTATCTTATTGCTTAGTCTGCAGAAAATACTGACTTGGGTGTCTGATTGGCTTTCATTTATTAAACATGTTCACCATCGGATGATGTCTATAACATAGATGTTAAGTTAGACTAGGATTTAATAAAAATTGGGAAAGCTTAAAAAAACTTAAGAGTGTTAAAAAATTTTTAGACAATAAGGCTAGTGTTAGAATAGTTTATCTAAATTAGCATCTTCTGTGAGATCTTTTCTCTAAACACAAAAGAAATCAAGTCTTTCCAATAGGCCGATTTGATAAAACACTGGGTTCCTCATATCATGAAGTTATTCAGAGGAAATTACAGAGGGGATAAGGTACCAGTCCTTGAGGTTGTGACTTCTATTCTTGTTGCTATATATTCCAGGGAGTCTCTATAATGGATACTTTCTTAGAAAATAACTAATTATTTTCTGCCAGATATATAATACCTCCATCTTAACTTGATATCTCCAATTTATCTATACTAATAAAGAGCTAATATGCTAATGGTCAATATGCCGTAACGGTAACGACCAGGTCATTAGCATATTAGGGGTTCGGGTGTCAAGGCAGGGCTGCAGGTGGGTGGGCTGCGCCGTGCGATTTTGAATCACACGCTGGGCTCCAAGTTTTTTAATAAGCTGCAACTCTATTTTTAAAATATATTTTTATTGATTTCAGAGAGGAAGGGAGAGAATGAGAATCGATGATGAGAGTGAATCATTGATCAGCTGACTCCTGCACACTCTACACTGGGGATCGAGCCTCCAACCTAGGCATGTGCTCTGAGCGGGATTGAACCATGACCTTCTGGCTCATAGGTCAACACTCAATCACTGAGCCACTCTGGCCAGGTGATACCTCTAATTTCTACTCTCAGTAATGAGTGGGACACATCTTCATCTAAGGTGTTAGTGGCAACATTTCAGGTGCATTTGACTTGGAGGATTTACTACTCATTCCTTGAAGCAGTTTCTTACTTGGCTTCCAGGAGACTGCATGCTGGGTCCCCTTCTGACCTTTTTGGCTCCCTCAGGCTCCTTTATCTTCCCTATGTTTGAACATGGGGAGGACTCAGGGCTCGAGAACATTTGTCTTCTGATCTTTAAATTCACATCTGGGTCACCCTATCCTTTGGCCTTAGCCTGTTTCCTGATCACCAATCCATATATTCAACTACCTGCTCAATGCCTATACCTGGATTTCTGGTAGACACTTCAAACTTAAGAGGTTCCAAAAATAATTTGTTTTTCCACTTTGTCTCTCTCCAAACATGATCATCCAGTCTCTCTTCACTCAGAACTGAAACTAACCATTGCTCAGAAAACAACACTTTTCAGTCATATTCCATATAGTTCACAGTCTCTCAGATGTCATGTATAATCCATTTGAATATACAGTTGACCCTTGAAGTACAAGAATTTGAACTGTGCGGGTCTACTTATATGTGAATGTTATTTTTTCAATAAATACTGTAAATGTATTTTCTCTTATTTATGATTCTGACCTAATAACATTTTTAAGCTTACTTTATTATAAGAATACAGGATAGTCATGGCCAGGTGACTCAATTAGTTAGAGAGTCATCCTGTACAACCTAGGTTGTGGGTTTGACCATAATGTTTCTCTTCTTTCTTATACCGATGTTTCTCTCTCTCTCTCTCTCTCTCTCTCTCTCTCTCTCTCTCTCTCTCAAATACCTAAGTAGCATATTAGCTCTTTATTATACAGGATTTTCTTTTCTCTAGCATACTTTCTTGTAAAAATACAGTATATAATATATGTAACATACAAAATATGTGTTAATCAACTGTTTAAGCTGTCGGTAAGGCTTCTAGTCAACAGTGAGCTATTAGCAGTTAAGTTTTAGGGGAATTAGAAATTATTCATGGATTTTTGACTGCACAGGGTTCAGTGCCCCTGACTCCCACATTGTTCAAGGATCAACTATACTAATTCTTTCCACTTCCCTTAAAAATATTTACTTAAATTATAAATCTATCTTAGGTAAAACCATGGTCTCTTTAACAACTACATTTACTACAAACTTGAAATATTATAGTGTTTCCCTAAGTATAATAGGCAGGTATCATAATCACTAAGTAACAGGTGCTTTGGAACCAGAGAATCTGGGTTCAAATCCTCACTCTACCACTTACCTCATGCCTAAACTTTGGCAGGTTATTTCATTCTATAAACCTAATTTACTCATCTGTATTATTCTTAAAACGCACTGAGTTGTTGTGAGGATTAAATAAGTAAATACAAGATGTTGAGCCTAAGTGGCAGGTTTTATTTTTATTACTATTACTACTACTTCTATACTGCTACCATTGTTGTTGTTGCTGTTATCACCTGGAAGAGAAGTTTATTGTTGTTACAGGTGGCACAAGGCACAATACTATGATGTGGCTGTCTGAGGATCCTGGAGCAGGACTTCCTTACTCTGCTCTCTACTGGCTGTGTGGCCTGATGCGAGTTATTATTTTTATCCTGTGCCTCTTTTTTCTCATCTTTGAGAAAACTGTTCTTGATACTCTAAGGATTAAACTATTTAATATTATAAAAGTGCTAAGGATAGTCCTTCGCATATATAGCACATACTAAATATCTGTTAGCTATTTTAACTCTAATCAATTGTGAAATTCTGAGTATGAAATACTGCTTGCACATTTAGGCCCCAAGGTACAAAAGCTAGAAATGTAGGGCCAGTGCTTAGCATGCAGGTCAGGGTGATCGATGTTTGTCTGGACTGAGGAGTGTCCCGGATGTAGGACTTTCAGAGCTGAACCCGGAGTCACTCTACCTGACCTGGGAGAGGAGGTAAAAGTGCTGAGACAGACGATGCTCAGCACCAGGGGAAATGGTCTCCCAAGTTGGTATCATTCCAGGCTCCTTTGGAGAAATAATACAAGCACCTCTAACTCTTACCAAGTTGCCTTGGAGGGAGAATATAGTACTTGGATGGTGGTAGTGCTGGGTGAGATTCCAAAACCTAAAGATTTTCAAACCTGGCTGTGCAATTTCTTCATGCTATGAGTGTGTACCCTTATTGGATGACCAGGCCATTAGTGCTGGGTAGACAACTGTCCATTTTACTTCTGTGTTGGTTAACCTAAATGTGCTCTTGTGAACTATTAAACATACTGATTCTTTTTCTTATGTCATAGTCTCAAAGCCCAGAGCATATCCAGGTAAAAGCAGTGTCAGTGTTTAGCATGTGTTATTTTCCCTGTCCATGGAGTTTTAAGAGAGCATGTCTCTTTCCAATGAGTTATGTAAGCCTCTCAGTTCCTCAAAATCTCTTCAGAATTGCTGTTTATGTCTTTGAGTTGCCTCTCCGCCAGAATCCCACAAAACAAGTTCTGTGTCTGTTAGATAACCCCAAACTCACCATGACA
>NW_006297140.1:687082-687993 GCF_000327345.1 Myotis davidii | reverse complement strand
TTCCTAAAGATCTTGAGATTAAAAATGAAATACCACTCAGAATATACACATTTACACTTATCTCTTGTAGAGCATATGCTTCCTTCTAAGCTATGCCAGGATTTACCATTTTTTCCAGTTAAATATTGTTAAGTGCTCCCAGGCACAGTTCATAGCTACTTTAAAGATTAAAACTAACAAGAAATCTGTTTTAAATACATCCTTGTTATTTGACACTTTAGTGGCTGTAAATCATGCGAAGACAGCCTATTCTATTGCGTTATAAGCCAGTACTGCAAATGTTAGCATGTTGAATAATAATGTGATCGTTAGCAAAACATCTAATCCAATTGTATAGCTTTTTAATTCTACAGAGTAATACACTAGATACTTTTACAAAGCTTGGAGAAATGACAAAGTCTTGAATATTCTTTTTGCTCAATATTCACTTCTTATGTGTGCAACTATGTATTTATATTTTTATTATTTTTTATAAATAATTTATCTTGATTTTATTTTTAAATTTAAATTCTTTATTGTTTAAAATATTACATATGTCTCCTCCCCCCCGCCCATTGACCTCTTCCCAGCCACTCCCACCCCCAGTACATGCCCTCACTGTCTGTGTCCATTGGTTATGCTTGAGCCCTTATAAGAACAAAGAATACTTATTTAATATACAGGATATCTTTTGTATCATTTTAACCTTTTCTTTTGTCTCTAAATAACAGGACTACATTTGGAAATTTGGAGGTATTATATCTTGTGTCATTTCTATATTACAAGTGTCTTAAGATAAACTACACTACAAAAAAAATTTTTTTTAAGTATATCTTTATTGATTTCAGAGAGGAAGGGAGAGGGTTTTAATGAGCACAAAAGGAGTACATTGACTTTTTTTCTAAACATTTGCTGTGTTTTTCAAGTTTCCT
>NW_006297140.1:681941-687069 GCF_000327345.1 Myotis davidii | reverse complement strand
TGGGGATCAAGCTGGCAACCCAGGCACTTGCCCTTGACCAGAATTGAACCTGGGACCCTTCAGCCACAGGCCGACGCTCCACCCACTGAGCCACACCAGCTAGGGCCAAAATTATAATAAATACCTGCATTGTTACTACAGTGCTGCAAATAGGTGAAACTCTTGTTGATTTGCTTATGCATATTGTAGTAATGTTACAATTTATCTTTTAATGTATAAGTTATTTTTGGTTGGCATATCCAGGCAGTTATAAAAAAGTATTGTATATGTTTACACTAAAAATAAGAATCTTAACTCTCAAAAACATATCCATTACTCAAAAAAAAATACAAAAACACAAACATTTGCAGACATGTATTACTTAATGGATTTATATCTAAATATCCAATATAAAACATCAGATATTTAATAACTTAGGGATACATAACTGTGTTTAATAGGTCATTGCATTGCTTAAATGCTGTGTAGATACCATCCTGAGATTTTAATTTTTTTTTGTAATGGACTCATATTATTAACAGTGATCTAGGTTAAAATTCTTTTTTCATATGGTATGTGCTAGAACAGAGCCAGAGTTGCTTTCTGAGGGAATCTTAATTTTATTCATAGAAAGCCTTCCATTCAGCTCCTATCATCCTCTCCACTCAGAGTATCTACTAGTATATAAATTGGCTATAACAAGAGGCAAATAAGGACCAAGCAATTCAATTTCTGGTATTTATCTGAAGAAATCCAAAATACCCTCGTGCACTGCTGGTGGGAATGCAGACTAGTGCAGCCACTGTGGAGAACAGTGTGGAGCTTCCTCAAAAAACTAAAAATGGAACTCCCATTTGACCCAGAGATCTCACTTCTAGGAATATATCCCAAGAAACTAGAAACACCAATCAGAAAAGATATATGCATCCCTCAGAGATCAACCAAAGGACTTATGTGTAAGCATATAGGCCTAACCAATGGACACAGACAACAGGAGGGTGAGGGCGTGAGGGAGGGGGCGGTAATGTGGGGATAAGGATATATATGTAATAACCTAATCAATAAAGAAATTTAAAAAAAAAAGAAACCCAAAATACTAAATCAAAAAGATATATGCACCCACATGTTCCTTGCAACGTTATTTACAATAGCCCAGATATGGAAGCAACCTAAGTGTCCATCAAGAGATGAATGGATAAAGAAGAAATGGTGCGTATATACAAGGGAATATGACTCATTCATGAAAAAGAATAAAATCTTGCCATCTGTAATAACATGGGTGGATGTAGAGGGTATTGTGCTGAGTGAAGTAAGTCAGACAGAGGAAGACAAATGCCAGATGATTTCACTTATATGTGGAATCTAAAAAGCAAAATAAACAAACAGACAGACTGGAAACAGACTCATAAATACAGAGAACATTTTGATGGTTGCCAGATGAGAGGAGGGTTGGGAGGATGGGTGTAAAAGGTGAGGGATTAAGAAGTACAAATTGGTAGTTACAGAATAGTCATGGAGATGTAAAGTACAGCATGGATACAGTCAATAATACTGTTATAACTATGTGTGGTGTCAGATGGGTATTAGAGGCATCGGGGTGATCAGCTCATAAGTTATATAAATGCCTATTACTGTATTGGACACCTGAAACTAATATAATATTGTATGTCAACTGTAATTAATACATAAAATTATTTTTAAAAAATTAAAATAAAAAGATGTAAAGAAAGAGATGTTGACTGTATCGAGGTGAGGACTGAGGAATGTCAGTTGATTTAGTGACCTTAAATAGACTGGAATTCTTCGATAGAGTCACTGTGGTGGAAAGAAGAGAAAGGGAGCCAGACATGAACAGTCTGAGGGATGTGTGAGGTATGAAGAGATGTGAACAAGTGTTCTGAAAACTTGTAGGACAATCATGGGGCAGTAGCTGGCATGGAATGAGGGACTAAGGAAGGTATTTTTAGTCAAGATTGTGTAATTTAAACAAAGATTTCTTCCTATTCTGCTCAGTAAAAAATAAAGATTTCTTCCCATTGTTCCTACTCTTTGCAATTTAAAAAACACTGGGAATAATACAGCGAGAGAAAGGGTTAAATAATAAAAATGGGATAATTGATTATTTATAATTTTAAAAGAGAAGAGGGGATAGAGTCCAAAACAGTGTAGAATCATCAGTCTTAGGGAGTAGGTGTGGCAGATTCTCTACTTAACAGTATAAAGTGAAGAAAATATATGTACAGATGTGGGTAGGATGGAATGTTTTATATAAATAAAATTAGAAAGTTTCCATCTGATGGGATTTTTTTTTCTTTAAAATAGAGTCAAGTTTACTTGGTGAGAGTAAGCAGGATAAGGTTCATCCAATGTTTGGGAAAAAAATCAGAGAAGTACAAGATAATTTTGGAGAATGTAAAAGTGAGTTATCAGAGAATTAAGGAAATGCGGCAGAGCTGAGGGCCCATTTGAAATTGTTCCTTCTCAGATTACATTGGAATTAATATATTGTCTAATGAGACATTTTCCAGTGGTTTTAGAATAATCAGTGCAGCCTTAGAGAAAACAGATGGTTAGGTTCATTCAGGGTAGGGATTTGGGCAGATGTGTTCAATTAGAAAGTAAGGCAAAGGAGTTTCGTTTTGCAAGAAGGTTACAGAAATGATGTACCATGAAATCTAAACAGAAAAGGAGCGAAGGAACCGCCAAAATAGGCGGTCTCTTTTTTGTTGTTGTTGTTAAAGAATAAAAGTAAATTAGCAAGTTGAAAAGAGAATAGGTAGTCTTCAGAATGAAATGTGTGATTATTAATTTGATAGTTGTTACACATGTTGACAAGAACAACAGTCATTGAAGGTGAATGATTTGAGTCATTGGGTAGAACGTGCCATTCTACCAGTCACCAGGGCAATGGCTAGCTATGAGGTATAGAGGGATACAGAAGAGGCCTGTAAGCCAAGGGATACAATTGTAAACAAATGAGAGGGAGTGACATGAAAGTTGTTAAATAAGAACCAGGAAGGAAAGAGGGTACTGTAGCTGAATACCATAAATCCCAAAGAGACTTCCTTTTTTTGAAGAATATAGAGAAGTGATCTTTGGCAGAGGCATCGGTGATGGGAGGAGGAGCAAAGATCAGACCCCCAAGATTACAGAGGAATTTCCGAAACTTAAGAAGACTTGAGAGAAAAGAGGGTGTGCTGGGTGGAACCAGTTTCACTTGTCAAAGAGGTTGAGGGAGCACCTTAAGGAAATATAAGAAGCTTCTCCCTAAATCATGGCATTTTATAGCTCAAAGTTTGAGGCCTGGGGCAGATCATTGAAGTGTTACAGTTTAGGAACTACAGTGTAGGAAAGGCTCAGTGGGCAAGGGGCAAGTTGGATTTTGGCTGATAAAAATTGGAATGTGGGCAGTATGGATTTGGTTTCAACAGATATTTTAAGGATATCCTGCATACACCAGCTACATAAATGTTTATTACCTCAGCTGATGAATCTTAATAAAGTAATTTAGAGGATTAAAAAGAGTATTTATGCAAAGAGAAACAAAAGAAAAAAATAAACAAGTGAGACTACATCAAACTAAACATTTTTTGTACAGCAAAAGAAAGCATCAACGAAATGGAAAGACAACCCACTGAATGGGAGAACATATTCACCAATGATATATCAGATAAGAGGATAATATCTGTATAAAGAACTCATACAACTCAACATCAAAAAAACAATCAGCCGAGACCGGTTTGGCTCAGTGGATAGAGTGTCACCCTGCGGACTGAGGGGTCCCGGGTTCGATTCCGGTCAAGGGCATGTACCTGGGTTGCGAGCGTATCCCCAGTGGGAGATGTGCAGAAGGCAGCTGATCGATGTTTCTCTCTCATCGATGTTTCTGACTCTCTGTCTCTCTCCTTTCCTCTCTGTAAAAAATCAATAAAATATATTTAAAAAACAAAAACAAAAACAATCAATCCAATTATAAGTGGGCAAAGGACCTGAATAGACACTTCCCCAAAGATGACCTACAGATGGCCAATAGACATATGAAAAGATGCTTAACATCAGATAAATGCAAATTAAAACCACAATGAGGTATCATCTTATACCTGTCAGAATAGCTATCATCAATAAAATAACAAACAACAGATGTTGGTGAGGACGTGGAGAGAAAAGGAAACCCTCATGCACTGTTGGTGGAAGTGCAGACTGGTGCAGCCACTATGGAAAACAGTATGGAACTGTCCAGTATGCCCCTTGCCCATTAAAAATGGAACTGCCTTATGACCCAGCGATTGTACTTCTGGGTTTATATCCAAAGATATCTGAAACAGTTATTTGAAAGAATATAGGCATCCCTATTTTTATTGCAGTATGATTTACAATAGACAAGTTATGGAATAAAACAAATGGTGCAATTGAATATTACTAGGCCATAAAAATCTTATCTTTTGCAATAGCATGTATGGATCTAGAGTGTATTATATTAAGTGAAATAAGTTAGTCGGTGAAAGACAAATAGCATATGATCTCACTTATATGTGGAATATGAAGAACAATATAAATGAACAAACAAAACAGAAACAAATTCAGGGAACAGACTGATGATTGCCAGAGGGGAGGGGGGTTAGTAGACTGGGTTAAAAAGGTAAAGGGATTGAGAGGTACAGATTGGTAGTTACAAAATAGTCATAGGGATGCAAAGTACAGTATATGAATTATCATCAATAATATTGTAATAACTGTGTACGATGCCAGGTGGGTACTGAAAATATCAGGGGAACCACTTTGTAAATTATATGATTGTCTAACCACTAGGCTGTACACCTGAAACTAATACAAAATAATATTGAAAAAATTATACAATTATACAATTGAAAAAATTATATTTTAAAAGATGATTTATGTAAATCATTTTATAAAATAGGAAGTAACATTCAAGTGTACATTCACAAAATATCTTTATCAAATTTAATAAAACCATTTAAATAGAAACTAAGATGGCGGCATAGATAAACACCGGGAAATTGCTGCCTCCCACACCAATTGAAAAATACAACAAAAACACAAAACGGACATCATCCAGAACTACAGGAAGGCTGGCAGAGTGTAAATTCTACAACTAGAAGGAAAGAAAAGCACACTGAGAGCCAGAGGA
>NW_006297140.1:652657-680216 GCF_000327345.1 Myotis davidii | reverse complement strand
TAAACATTATTCACTGCCACTAGAGTTATCCTATCCAATAATAGACAAACAGGGTAATTGACCGTACCTTCGCTAGGCCTCCCATTGGCTAATCAGTGAGATATGCAAATCAGCTGCCAACAAAGATGGTGGTTAATTTGCATACATAGGCACGAAGTGGAGCAGTGAAGGCGCTGAAGTCGGCTCTGGCCAGAGCATCTAAGGCCTGTGTGCTGGGTGCCGGAGGAAAACAAATGCCGGCAGCCAGGGGAAGGGAAGGCCTATTGCACGAATCTTTTTGTGCAGCAGGCCTCTAGTTAATAATATAGAAGAGCATAAGATAACATAATGTACATAAAAATCTAAATTTGATCAAATTCTGTTCTTTTAAAGATGAAATCTCATCATTATTCTAGATTCTTCACTATGTAGTTCAAATTCTTAAAGCGCCTAATTTCATAGGCACGAAGTGGAGCAGTGAAGGCGCTGAAGGCGGCTCTGGCCAGAGCATGTACAGCCTGTGTGCTGGGTTTGGAGGAAAACCAATGCCGGCAGCCAGGGGAAGGGAAGGCCTATTGCACGAATCTTTTTGTGCAGCAGGCCTCTAGTTAATAATATAGAAGAGCATAAGATAACATAATGTACATAAAAATCTAAATTTGATCAAATTCTGTTCTTTTAAAGATGAAATCTCATCATTATTCTAGATTCTTCACTATGTAGTTCAAATTCTTAAAGCGCCTAATTTCCAGGTTTGCTTCTTCCAATCTCTCTGGCCAATGCTTGCTAATTCTGTTTATGGCATCATTTGACAGTTTTATTTCGAATAAGAGAAACAATAAACCATATGGTGAGACTATTTTAAATGTCAAATTAAACATGTTTCCAGAGCCATGAATAACCTCCAAAGCATGTATCATTTAAAGGCTTCCTTCAAATACTGACCTTTTCTTCATTGTATATATATATTACCTACCATATATTATGTTTCCCCTGTATGCTAGATGTTTTACAATATTATCTCTAATCTTTGCAGGAGAGAAGAATATGCCACCCCAAAATAGGTCACTTTGGCATATTGATTATTTTGAATTAAAATTACTTAAGAAACAACCTCTACAAGAAGGATATACTGTCCTCCTGTGTCCCGTGAAAGCAGGAAATAAATTTCCCATGTGAAAGGTACCCTTCCTGTACCAGGAGGGTAGAAGGCCTCTTTATCACCAGACGTCGGGAATTTACAGCCAACAAGGCTGTATAAACAGGCTCCTGGGTAGCAAATATAGAAAGACTTGCTACCTCAAACTCCAACCCCTTTTTCCTGTCAATTCTTCACACAATTATTGTTTCCTTGTATAAAAGGTATAAAAGCTGCCTGCTTTGGTCTCTTCATTGAGTCTCATATGTTTATAGGCTCTGAAATTAAATTTATTTTTCTCCTATGTTCTCCTTTCAAAGTAATTTTGAAAGTCTGCATCCTTCCCAAGGACGGTGCTAAGGTGGGAAAGCAAAGTAAAGAAAACTGGGTTGTGCATAAGTTGTGGGTATTGCAGGGCTCGAGAATTTAGAGTGTGAATTAGAAATTATATATAAAAATACTTTAGAAACAAAACACTTCCTTCATTATTTTGTTCACACCCATTTATATATTTATTTACTTATTTAGGCTTTACCCACCCTTGTAAATCAAAATAACATGCACAGATGGGATTTTTTTTCTGCCTACAAAAACTGATCAGAATATTGCAAATCATGTTTGATTTTTGATGTACTGAAGATAAATGGATCTTCCCTTTCTTTTATGTTTTCATGCATATCTATCATTCCAACTAATCTCCTATGATGTGCACATATAAACAGTTGATTTTTAAAAAGGGAATAATTTTTCAGCCTTTGGCAAGTATTAACATGGTAAAATGGCTTTCACTTTTTAAAAAAAATTTCACTGTCACTGCTCTATCTGTGTATTCTCTGGATGTGAGCTAACTGCCTAAGTATATATACACATAAAACCAGATGTTCTCAGGATCCACATGGTTTATGTCATCTTATGAAGACAAAAATAAGATGAATAATTTCAGAGTTATTTTTTATTAAGTTACACTAGGTTATCATTTGTTAATTCACCACACATTTATAAGACTGCTAAATTTTAAAAATTAATTATTTTGGTTAAGTACAATATGTGTACCCAAATGTTACAAGTAGATATGTATGTATGCATGTATGTACATATGTATATGTATATATCTTATATAATAAAAAGGTAATATGCAAATGATCACTACACCCTCACACCCTCGCGCACTCGCGCCCTACCGCCGGGGTCAGGGGACCTGAGGCCATGCCCCCCACCTGGCAGGGCTTGACGGGGGGACCTGAGGCTGCGCCCCCCACCCTGTGGGGCTTGACAGGGGTGGGGCCAGTTGGGTCTGGGTCTCACGTGATTTCGAGGTGCATGTGGGGGGGTGGGGACTTGACTCTGGGTCCTGCAGCAGGCCCCAGACTCTGACAGGAGGGAGATTTTCATATACATTTTACTAATTTTCTTTCATCTCTGACACTTTTATTATAAAGAAAGGGCAACCAACAATATTAAAATATTTCCTTTAATTAATTCCCTTTTAATGTGCACAAATTTCATGCACCGGGCCACTAGTATTATATATGATAGTATATAAATATCACATTACAGTGAAAAGTGGTACCTTTGTCTCCTTTATTGCCATTTAATATCATGAGAGAAAGCCTTCTGCTTATAATCTTGAACTGCTGCACTAAAATCTGACAAAAGCTGTGTTGCACATATTAAGATAGAAAGATTTAAGTAAATAAGTATTGATTATCTTGGTTATCACAAGTCCTGAAAACCCAAGGTGTTTTTAAGACCTGCCTTTCATACTGAGATCTTGTTGGTTTTGACACGAGGAAGCTCAATCTCAGATTAGTACAGAAAGCACAAATGCTACACTCTGGTGTTGACTTATTTTTTCCTCCCTAAAATGTGTGTTTACTTATTTATAATTCTTCAAAAAATAAAAATTGAAGCCTATGTGAGAAAAATGATAGTGATGTGTATAATACAATAGAATGTAAATAATTAGCATTTAATAATATTCTGAAAAGTTGCTTTATGGCCCCAAATTGTCAATATTTAGATATTTATTTATTGTCATTTCTAGTGCTCTCTGTAGACTTATAAATATAAATTCATTTAAAACATTGTGTGGATCCTTATTTGCAATATTTTCTTTTTAAAAAGAAGCAAGAATTTTTAAAGCATAAGAGATGCACTTCATTGCCCTGGCTGGTGTTACTAAGTGGTTAGAGCATCGACCCATTCACCCAAGGGTCATGGCTTAGATGCCAGTCAAGGGCATATACCTGCGTTGCAGGTTCTATCCTCAGCTCTGGTGGGGCTACGTGTGGGAGGCAACCAATTGACGTGCCTGTCTCCTCTGTCTGTTTCATGGATGTCTAGTGCACTCTTTTCCACCCTCCTGCTCTCCATTGTCTCTAAAAACTAATGGGGAAGCCGAAACCGGTTTGGCTCAGTGGATAGAGCGTCGGCCTGTGGACTGAAAGGTCCCAGGTTCGATTCCGGTCAAGGGCATGTACCTTGGTTGCGGGTACATCCCCAGTGGGAAGTGTGCAGGAGGCAGCTGATCGATGTTTCTCTCTCATCGATGTTTCTAACTCTCTATCTCTCTCCTTCCCTCTCTGTAAAAACTCAATAAAATATATTTAAAAAAAAACTAATGGGGAAAATAAAATAATAAAAATAAATGGAAAAAATATCCTCAAGTGAGGATTAACAAAAAAAAAAAGGAAAGGAAAGAAATGCACTTTATTCAGTCATTGGTAAACCAGTATTTCACATGTTTTAGAGTCAAAGTTTAATATTGCAAGTGACTTGCTTTGATTGTGATACTCAAGCAACTTTCTTTCTTCCAGTCTCCTCACTTGAAAAACAGGGAAAATAACGTTAATCTCATGAAATTCTTCAGACTGAAAAGCCAATGAAAACAGTAGATATTCATAACTGTAGCAGCAAGAAAAGCTCTTTATCTAAAGTGTTTAAGATCAGAACATCTAGGGATTGATCTGGATGATGTGCTAAAGCCAAACAACCATGGGTATAATTAAAGACTTTTCTAACCTAATAGAAAACAGAATTCTCCCATGAGCTGCAGAGGAGAAGATAGGACCTGATTAAACAACCTGTACAAATACAAGAAACAACAATGACATTTTGTATTATAAGGACATTTTACTAAGCCTTGGCCACATCTTTCATTTTGAGTAATTATTCATTCATGTCCCTCACATGATGTAAATGATCTCTTTAAACTGTAATATGGAAAGGTAGAAGGGTATTTTGTTACATCTGTTATAGTTCACCGCCCAATCTTTCCTTTCAGGCCAGTATTATAATTGTATTTTATGTTACTAATAATCAGTTAATTTTGTGAGGTATAGAGAAAACAGTGGTTGAAGAACACAATAAATTTAACAGTATCCTCTTTTGGCTCTGCATTAGAATATATTCCTACTATTTTCCTCTATTGTAAGACTTCAAAGACAACAAATAAATTACACTGAACTCTTTGCCTCTTCTGGCACAATGTGCATTGAAGCGGTTGTTTTTATTTATTTATTTTTGTAATTAATCAAGATCCTATTCACAAATAGCCTACAGAACTCAGAGCCTCTAGGGCCACATGTAGCAGGAAACCAGAAGATAAGAATTCTCGGCCCAGAGCTTTTGGGAGGGCTCATTAAAATGCAGATCTTAGCCCCACACCATACCTAATGGATCTGTCCTCTGAGAATGGGGCCCAATCATCTACATTTTAAATCAACAATCTTTAGTTAGAGTACACCCGCCGGAGTGCCCTGCCATAGTAGAAAGAGGAATTCTAACTGAAAGAATAACTGGCAAATTTGCTCAGTAAATCTCAAATAGCTTAGTTCACCTCCTTCAGAAATTATCTGTCTGTTGCCTCTAATACTGACTTAATTATTCCTCCACTCACTCACTGCTTCAACCCAATTTTGGGCTGATGAGAACATTCTTTATTTTTATGTCTTATATCTAATCTTTTCCCATTCCTTCTGGGCGTGTGTATATTTTCTAATGGACTCCTACTTGTACCCATGTAATTGAACCTCAGCCTAGCATTTCATGAGTCCTTACATAATTTTGATATTAGTTACTTGAATCAACCCTGGTCACACTTTGTTAGAAAGTTATAGTTGCTTTCTCCCTTCTAATGTATACACATTATTAGCTCAAACCCTGACAACTCCTGCATCCATGCAAGACACGGGGCCTCTTTCTACCACTAACTTATTTTAGTACATCCCATTTTGCTTTTCAAATCTTGTAAATATTTAGGTAGGCATCTCAGAAATAAAGATGTTGCGTGGGTCTCATCTTCTCTTTTGTCTTGTCTTTGGTTAAGAAATCTAAATACTGCCTCTGGTTTTTTATTTGTATGATCATTAGCTTTCTGTTTAGCCAAGAAAAATAGGCGGCTTGAGAAATGTGCAAAAATTGTGAAAGTTGTTTGCACTCCACTAAAATATGTCTTTAGCTGAAGGGCATAAAATCAATAAAATATGATGAAACCATATGCTCATTATTTCAAAGGAGAGCAGCTGCTTTAGGGAATAGTATTGGGAGATTTATTAATTCTACCACTACCGCTCATTAAGGCTAGATATCTCCAAATCTGATTTCCTAAATAAAGTGCACCTCAGTAGGAAAAGCACACTTGTGGAATTTGTACTGATATTCTATTTGATATATTTATATTATTAGCTTTATGATAGAAGAAGCATTGTATAACCTGAAATTATTAAGCAAAAATACCATTTAATTAACAAAAAGGTTTATCGCATAGCCATGGCCTGGAAATGCCATGGAGGAATGTGTCTTGGCAAAGATGAATGCTTACTACTATGGGCCATATGTGCATTTAATTGAGTTTGCAACTTTCCAGGCAAGATGCCAAATGCATAGTCTACCGTCTGGTAAGAGAGGTGATGTGTTTTGTCTTCTTGTTCTCACCAATTTTAGATGCATGAGAAGACTCAAATTTGTACTTTGAAAGACTTCAAGTACTTAAATGAGCAGAACAATCAAATAGCCAGTGTATTTAAGTGTTTAATTGGGTTTAAACTCATGTCACTTACCCAGGGTAGGTCAAAGTCATGAAAAATTGTGGCCCCAAATAGTTAATCCCAATTGTAAAATTTAAAATAAATAACCGAAAGGGGTCAATGGAGAACAAAAGAGGACTTATGTAATATTCAATAATGAAGATTTAAAAAATAAAATAAATATCAGAAAGGAGAGATTTAATCTAACTACCTACAACTATTTTTTAAAAAAACAAAAGAGACAAAATAACAATGAAACAAAATTAAGTAGGAGGAAATTTCAACAGGAATATTTCTTTTTTAAAAAAATATATTTTATTGATTTTTTACAGAGAGGAAGGGAGAGGGATAGAGAGCTAGAAACATCGATGAGAGAGAAACATCGGCCAGCTGCCTCCTGCATATCCCCCACTGGGGATATGCTCGCAACCCACGTACATGCCCTTGACCGGAATCGAACCTGGGACCCCTGAGTCCGCAGGCCGACGCTCTATCCACTGAGCCAAACCGGTTTTGGCTCAACAGGAATATTTCAACAGTGCACATTATCGCATTATACCTTCTAATATAACTAAAAGTTAAGACAAATTGTCTAAAAACATTCAGAAAAAGTTTTTACATATTCATTGAGGCATAAATGACATACAATAAACTGTACATATTTAAAGAGTACTATTTGATAAATATGGGTATTAACACAATCACGATAATAAATGCATCTATTAGTCCACAAAGTTTTCTAAAGCCCATTGACAATTTCCCTTTCCTGCCCCTTCCCAGCATCACCCCAGGCAATCACTGATTTGCTTCCTGTATTTTTTTTTCTAGAATTTTATATAAATGTTTTCCTAGAGTAGGTTCTCTTTACCTGACTTTTTAAATACAGAATAGTTGTTTGGGGAATGACCAGTGAGAAAGGTTCATTCTTATTTTATTATTGAGTAATATTTCAATCTGCATATAGCACAGTTTATTTGCAATCACCCGTTTTTAGACATTTGTGTTATTTGCAGTTTTTGACTATTACAAATAAAACTGCTAAGAAAATTGTGTGAACGTCTTATGAGGGATGGCTTTCATTTCTTTTGGGTAAATCCCTTGAATAATATGGTTAGGTCATAGAGTAGAGATATGCCTAACTATTGAAGAAACTGCCAAACTATTGTTTTTCCAAAGTGGTGTACCACTTTTCATTTCTACACTGACACATTCCTAAGCAATGTGTGAGAGTTTCTAGTTGCTCCAAATCCTCTCCAGCTATTGGTATAATAGTCTTTAATTGTAGCCTTTCTATTGATTGTGCTCTTTGCCAAATATATATTTTTTGTTGGTGGCATATGTATTTAAACACTTTGCCCAGTTTAAAATTTTATTAATTATCTTCTTATTACTGGATGGTAAGAGTTATTTGTATATTCTGTATATACATCCTTCGTCAGATATATGTTTTGCAAAGATTTTTTTCCAGGGTGATAGCTTGACTTTTTAATTTTGTTATGGTATCTTTTCAAGAGTGTTTTAAATTTTCATGATGTCTAATTATTGATTTTTTAATATAGTTCTTGCTTTTGCTGTCATATTTAAAAAATATTTGCTTATCCAAGGTTATTAATGATTTTCTCCTGTTTTGCTCAAGGTTTCAGAGATTTAGTTGTTATATTTAGGTCTATATTTACAGTGGTGGCGAACCTTTTGAGCTCGGCGTGTCAGCATTTTGAAAAACCCTAACTTAACTCTGGTGCCATGTCACATATAGAAATTTTTTGATATTTTCAACCATAGTAAAACAAAGATTTGTATTTTTGATATTTATTTTATATATTTAAATGCCATTTAACAAAGAAAAATCAACCAAAAACATGAGTTCGCATATCACCTCTGACATGCGTGTCATAGGTTTGCCCTCACTGGTCTATAATATGTTGTTAGTTATGTTTTTGTATATGGTATGAAATAAGAATTGAGATTCATTTGCTTATTGCATATGTTCTAGAATCTTTGTTGCAAGGTTTATTTTTCCTCCAATGAATTGCCATTAACATTTGTCAAAAATCAAATGACCATATATATGTGGGCCTATTTTTTTTATTTTCTATCTAGTTCCATTGATCTATTAGTCTAACTTTACATCAGCACCAAAACGTCTTGTTTACCAAAGCTTTAAAATTCTTAAAATCAGATAGTATATTTCTCCAACCTTATTTGATGTTTGAAAAGTTGTTTTGGCTATTCTAGTACCTTTGAATTTTCATATAAATTTTAGTCAGCTGTCAATTTTTAAAAAGCCTGCTCTGATTTTTATTAAGATAATATTAGATTTATAGATAAAACTAGAGGCCTGATTCACGAAATTTGTGCAAGGGCCTTGGCTGCGGCCCCCACCCACTACTGCCACAGCAGGGGGCTTCTGCCGCCTCTGCCCCAGTCCTGCCTACTGTGGCTTTGTCCAGAAGGAAGGACATATTATGCTTTCATTATTATAGAATGGAAAGTATTGATGAATATATTAAACAACTAGAATATCTACATATTCTAGTGAAAATAGAAGATGATACCATCACCTTAGAAATAATTTAGTTGTATTTTATAAAGTTAAACATACACTTAGCATCTAACTTGGCAACCCAACCCTGAGTGTTTAATAAAGAGAAATGTGAGCATCTCTTCAAGCCACTACTTGAACGTTCATATCAGCTACATTTTCAAAAGCCATAAAATGGAAACAAGTTCAAATGTTATGGCCTAGTGAGTGTATAGACATATTGTAATATACTCATAAGTGAAATAGTACTCAGCCATAATAAAGAGTAAACTACTGATACATGCAGCAATATGGATGAATCTTAAAACCAATATGCCAAGTGAAAGACACCAAGCACAAAGCATAATATTATGTGTATTTTTAATGCTATTCACATGAAATTCTAGGAAAGACAAAATAATGACATAAAATAGATGATTACTTGTCATGGGCTGGAGTGGCAAGGAGAGAATTTATTTCAAATGCACATTAAGGAACTTTTTAGAGCGATAGAAGTGTTCTATAACATGATTGTGATGGTGGTTATATAACTATACATTTTTCAAAATTTCTGTAATTGTACACTTATAATTACTAGATTTTATTCTATATAAATTACAACTCAAAAAACTGACAAAAGTGTGCAAAGCTGCAAGCATCTTGCAGATCTCTAAATATAATCAAAGTTGAGAAAATTCTATGTGATTCTGCCTTAACAATTTAAGGTGCATTACTTTTTGATGGTATGTTTTTTTATGTGCATCATATTAGCTATTTAACATAACCACTAAAGAAGAAAATTCAATTACCAACTAAAATTCTAGGAGAAATTTAGGTAACTAGGAAGCATTGACGCAACCTATAACCTGGAACAAATATAATGTTAAAGAATAAATTCTTCCTGTCATCGCCAAAATCTTTTCAATGAAGATTTATTATTTAAAACATTCATATTATTATTCCTAAGATAATATTTTCCTATGACCACAAGGCTTAAGGGCATGGCATCTTCAACGTAAATTGATCTCACCTGATTTGAGTTGACTCAAGTGACGTCTAATGCCTAAGTATGTTCCCTTCTGTAGCCCTTTTTTTCTGTTATTAAGAAAATATTATGCAATTTAAGAATGCTTAATGTTCGGAGTAGTGTCAGATAGCATTTATTATGTAGCATCAACACTTGGTGATGATTCCAAAAATACTTTGAAAAGTTTACTTTGAGTTTTATATTAAATGCTGTGCATCAAGAGACCATATGGCCATACATTTTATAACTTTTTCATTGTATTATGGCAAAACTACTACACTGAAAGTTACTGAAAATAAATAGAGCCTTACTAAAATTTAAGCATTCAAATAAGAGACACATTAAGTGACAATGCCAATATACAATAAAAAAAACCTTTTAGTTCACAAGCTACCAGAGGCAAACACAATTTAAGCTTAGTCTAAATCAAGAAAAAATTTACTTTTTTTTGTACAAGAAAGATACAATCAAAGAAAATAAAGGTGTTTTGTTGGTGTTGCTGCTGTTGACACAAATGCAGAATTAACATTTCGACTCCCAGTATCTCCTGTAGGTCATAGATGAGAACACTATTTTTTCTATTTTACTCTCAATTAATTTATACTCTGTTAAAGATAAATAGATAGAGCTTAATTCTAAGGCTGTCTATGTTCTGGAATCTATGACATGGCCTAATGCCAAGGTGTACCTTTGGGGCCAATAACAGCAATTATTTTCAAGGGACATTGTTAATGAAACACTAATCACAGAGCTGACACAGTGTTGTGACATGGGTAGAAAATCATACAGAGAAAATGGTAAAAATGCAAAAGCAAATTTGTAATCTTATCCTGCTAGTGACAGGAAAACAAATGAAAAGCAAACACATTAGACATGGACAGAGAGGGAAGTGTTGAAAATTCTGTTGCTATATCATATCCAATATCCAAGGAAATTTTGAAAAATTTTTATAATTGCACTATTATATTAGGTGTATGCCCCAATGATTAGACATTACATAAAAGACCAAACATCTTATTCACCTCTGTCTTACTAAGCAGGGTAGGTAAAAAGGGTTCAGTAAATGATTGTTGAGTAGCTAGGCAAATTTCTCTCATATCAATGTGTCAACATGTTCATCTATAATAATAAAAGGGTAATATGCTAATTAGACCAGGCATCCTTCTGGACATCCTTCCTTCCTGACAAAGCTGCAGTGGGTAGGGGCCGTGACAGAGGTAGCAGAGGCCCAAGCTCTGGCGGTGGTGGGTGGTGGCTGGGGCAGGGGCTGGGGCCAAGGCCCTTGCATGAATTTCGTGCATCAGGCCTCTAGTATATGTATAATGACTTCAGATGCAGTGGAAGCACAGAGGATGGAGTTCCCAAACTCTGTCTTGAGTGACTTTTTGGACCTTGTGGGGGGTGTGATGATTGAAAAGCCAATGTAGAAAGGGAATTCATGGCACAGGAAACTGCTATGCAAAAGACAAAATTATGAGAGTATAGTCATTGTGCAAACAGTTTCGTATGACCAAAGTATAAAACGTTCATGTTTGGAAGCGGGGTGCACTGCAGGAAACTCTTAGAAATGAGGTTGGTTAACTAACATATGTCAGTTGGCTAACGGCCTATTATGCAAGCCAGGCAGTTTTATTAATGGAGAAAGAAAGCCATTGTTTATTTTTATCAGAGATACACCGTGGTCAAATATACAGTCATGAAAGACCGCTTGACATCTGAAACTGCTCTAACTTTCATTGTTTCAGAGCTCTTCGAGGGACGGTGCCCATCCCTTTGTAAGCTAACACTTGTATCTGGAGAACACATTTAACACTCAATAGATGCTTGTGACAGATCATTTTTACTTGTTTAAACCCTGCAGACAAATATTTTATTGTTTGAATTAAATAGCACTATAGTCATTTTCACATATAAAATATTTGAAAGCAAAGATCATTGTGTTCATCTGTATATCTACAATAGCAAGTCTGCAATTAATAGTTGAAGATCTATACTCAACTGAACCAAAAGGAATGATTGGTGATGGAGAGCATGGAAAGACTTGCTATAGGAGTTTAGTTGGGATAAACAGGAACAGTGAAACACCTGGCAAAGAGCAGATGTTGATAAATGACTGTTATTTTGATGATAAATTTTGATGGTAGGCAGGAGCTCTTCTCATCTTAAAATCATATCAGCTTTATATCTTATTTTTGTTATGCTATATAGCTTAGCTTATTAGCATGAAATTTGAGAAGATAGGAATATAATACTATACCTATAAAGTCCAGTTCCAAAGAATGTCATAATTACTTTTATAATTTTAATTTTTTATTGATTTTGGAGAGGAAAGGAGAGGGAGAGAGAAATAGAAACATCAATGATGAGAGAGAATCATTGATTGGCTGCCTCCTGCATGCCCCACACTGGGGTTCGAGCCCACAATCCTGGCATGTGTCCTGAACAGGAATCAAACCTGGGACCCTTTGGTCCGCAGGCTAACGCTCTATCCACTGAACCAAACCAGTTATGGCTATAATTACGTTTCTATTAACTAAAATATTTGAGTAAACCCAAAACATTAACTGCCTGAAGAATATTTTTGAAAACAGGAAAAAAGTAAATTAGACATCTTATTAAATACTCCTTGAAAAATAAAGTACTGTTAACTATTCAATGGAAAGAGTAATCTATGAACATGACCAAAATAACCAATTAAAAGTGAATCATGTGAACAAAGTTATATTCGGTAGTAAGAATAGACAGGTTAAAACAAAGCATCACTTTGTTTTCCCAAAGTAAGATTGCAAGATGAATTTAACCAAAAATGGTAACTGTTTGGTAATTTAAAGTTGACTCTATTTTTTCCTGTTAAAAAGCAAATTATTGTGACCTGTTTATCAAAAGGCATAATGTAAGGATATTATTCTGCATTTTAATGCTATCTCAGGAAATATTCTTGAGCAACTACACATGTTAGGGAATTTTGTGTGTGTAGGTTTCATATTTGTTTTTTTTTTTTTTTTTGCTTAGACAATGCTTATTTATTCTATCACAATTCTGTAGAACAGAAGACTGGACATTCTCTGATGGACTGTCTGTTGAAGGTCACACAAGATCAATGTCAAATGTCGGCCTCTTGTCTGGAAGCTTTGGAGAAGAGTCTGCATCCATGTTTTTCTGTTGGCAATACCTCAGTCCTGTGTTTATAAAACCAAGGCCTCCATTCTCTTGCTGGCTGCTGGCCAGGGATCGCTCACACTCCTCGAGGCCAACCCCCAATCCTTGCACATGGTTCTTTCATCTTCAAGCCAGCAGCTCTGCATTGATTTTTCTTTTGCTTTGAACATATGTGAATTTGCCTACTATCGCCAGTTGGAGAAAAATCTTAGAATACCAGCTTATTCTAAAGACTATAACTCAGGAACAGCCAGATAGAAGGGATGCGTAGGGCGAGGGGCTTTCATCATCTCTGGGCTGTTCGCCCCCCAGGAGGCTCCTGAGCTTTCTTTTTTTAAAAAATGCTTTCTGGAGTATTCAAAGACTAATGAAAAAATATAACACATTAACAAATAATTATACTGTGGCAGATGGTGTAATAGAAGCCCAGCATTATAAACTACTATGAACACAAATGAGAAAACAAAAAACAACTTTTTTTTTCTGTACAGGTAAGGGAATAACACAAATTGAAGTCACTCCAGACTTGGACATTGTTGTAGGAAAAGAGCAAATGGGTAAATACTTTATTTTTGCTATATGGGTGATAGTTTAATTTTGAAAATTATTTCATTAGAGAACATATCTATTCAATATAAAATATGGGAAGAGAAATGGTGGCAATGAAAACTAACTATAACAAAGTATCATAAAGTTCAGATCATAATCAAATCCTCTATTCATTTGTAGTTATTTTTGGAAAATCTATCATGATCAGAGTGTAGTGATTGGGTGAGTGAGTACTGGGCCCATTACGTGCCAGGCACTCCTCTAGGAGCCAGTCTAGAGCCACAGAGGTGGGAAGCATCTTTGCTGCTGGGGAGCTGGCCTTCTAGTGAGGGAGGCAAACCATACCTGAGACTAGATTTCCTCAGACACATGAGTGATGAGCAGGAGTCTACTAAGGGACCACAGGAACAACTGGAGTTGGCTAGAGGATACAGCTGCCAAAAAGAGATCTTGAGAGTTTTAAGAATTTGACATATGTAAGGGAAAACAGCAATAGTTTTTGTCTGAATATAGAAAATTTCTCAAGGCTCTTTAAAATTGTACTTTAAATATATATATATATATTTCAGAGCGGGAGGGAGAGGGAGAGAGTTAGAAACATCAATGATGAGAGAGAATCATTGATTAGCTGCCTCCTGCATGCCCCCTACTGAGGATCGAGCCCAAAACCTGGTCACGTGCCCTGACCAGGAATTGAACTGTAACCTCCTAGTTCATAGGTACATCCTTAACCACTGAGCAGTGCCAGCCAGGCTGTACTCTTGTTTTAAGGAAAGTACCTTTGAATGTACCTTTTTATATAAGTACCTCCCATGTTTCGGGGGGGGGGGGATATCAGATTGCTAATATTTACCTTTAGAATAACACTATTCTTGCAGGTAAAGTGCACTGCTATGTGTAATCTCTAACTTAAGCTATATCTACAAACTTGTTGCCCATTTGGAAGAAATGTTTCTTGTCCTTGGAAGAATTTAGAGATCACTGAACTCTAAACTGACTTATACCTGTAGCCTTGGGTACATTGGTTTTCAAATATTTGTGGACAAAGCTGATGAGGGGAAGCTGAATACACACCCCAGAATGTGCCACTTCGGCACGGGGGTTATTTGGAGCTGAAGACAGTCAGACTTAGGAGGGGCCTTTTCCCTTCCCCACAACCGCTTAAAGGAGATTAGAGGGGCCTGTCCCAGGAGGAGAGCTGACACCAAAGATAACTCTTTATACCAGAAAGACTTCTTTGTATAGCACTGCAAGCATTGCTCTTCGTACTTCCTGGTGAATTGTGCTCCTCCTCTGAAGCTCCCACCTCCTGCCCTTAACTCAGTATGGAATGTAAGCTCAGTTACCTGACTGTCAGGGAGCCTCTTATTCTTATGGGGCTCCCATATGTCCATTTTTTTTCTCCTGTTAATCTGTATGATGTTAATTTAATTATTAGACCGGCCAAATAATTTAAAGAGAAGAAGGGAAAAGTTTTCTGCCCCTACACTGATGCTTCAGGAAAAAGCTACAGATATGAACTTTATGACACACAGACAGATGGTGAATTAAAAGTTGACTAGTATTTATTAATAATTAACATACGTTATTATTCAGATGAATGAGTCAGGAAAGCCACTCGAACTATTATGTTCCACCTGATAGGGCAGTGGCGGCTGGAGGATGGTCCCACATCTTTTGGGAGAGAATATAGGATTTTCTCTGAATGGTGAGGAATTTAGAAGCATCCTAAGAAGACCTTTGTTGGGAACGAAATAAAATATGAGATAAGAGTCTGAAACTAGAACCTCTCTGCACCTCATGGCAATTTCACTTTAAATTTGGGGGCTCATACTAGTAGATATGAATAGAGCACTCCTAGTAGTTTCTCAAATTTGAGTGTGTGTGTGAGTGTGTGTGTGTGTGTGTGTGTGAGTGTGTGTGTGCATGTGTGTGTGAGTGTGTGTGAGTGTGTGTGTGTGTGTTGTGTGTGTGTGTGTGTGTGTGTGTTGGGCAGGAGTTGGCATCTTCCCACAAGCTAGCCAGGGAAATAAGAGATTGTGAGGATGGCCCTGGGACATGTGAACCCTGAGAATGAGCATAGTTAGGAGCTAGTTGTCCATCATGCTTGGTGTTGTATTTCTGCATTCTTGTCCTCACATGTTCAGAGAAATATAGTAAAATGGTCAGCACCATCACAGTGTGCAGTAGCGAGCAATGAGACAGGCCTGCGCTATGTGAAGCGGGGGTGACAGTGGAGAGGATAGAAAGGCTATCCTTCCAAGTGCTGCAGTAAGTGGCGATTGCCAGGAGACGCGGACTGTGCCCTGCAGAGTGGGTCTCTATGTGATGTATTATTACCTCTATGAATGCTAATGAATTAATGGAAAAGCTGAAGTGGGAAATTTGAGGAACTTATAAAATAGCTCCTTGGAGGGCCCTCAGATATAACTGGGGGATCTTGTGAAAGGAGATTTGGTGTCAAATTTAATTGGGGTGCTTCATGAGAATATAAACCAATTTCCTCCACTGTCATATGAGGCCAGGATCTGTTGTAACTTGAAAGATACTAAATTCAAAGCTTTGGGTCAATATTGAGAGAAAGAAAAGCATTTGTGTCACCTTGAATCTGAACTCCTCCTCGGAATGGAAAATCAATGGCTCTAAAATGAAGCCACCCCGGCCAGCGTGACTCAGTGGTTGAGTGTCAACCCATGAACCAAGAGGTCATCAGTTTGATTCCTGGTCAGGGCACAATCACCACAATAACTGGAGGAAAGCCCATGTCCAGCGGCTATAGAAAAGGTGGCAGCCCTTGCTTAGAAGTAGATACTTTATTCTAACAAAAATGTGAGACAAACTGTGACATTTCAAAGGAATTGTTTTGGTCTCATTTTCCCCTATATTTCCAATCCCTTGCAGAGCACTTTACACTATGGGAAACTTCTGACAAAGTTGGTGAATACATTTTCTCACTAAATAAAATCTAAATTTTTAATTTTTAAGAATTGGTCTCCATTGTTAAAGGAACAAACCACAAACCCCAGAATGAAGCCTGGCTGCAATCTGTTTGAACAATCTGGTCTCCCAACCCTTCTCTATGTGAACTCTGTAACCATTCAACCCCCAGCCTTTCACTAATCACATCTTTCCTAATCCTGTTTTGCTTGGCTTGTCCCTTCATTAGCTATACATTTCTCCCAGTCCCGCTGTCCATTACATATTTCTACCTGACCTCAAAGGCTGGGCTCATTCTTTTAATAAGTGTTAAGTCTACACAGACTGAATTAATCATTTCTTCCTTTTCACTCCCATAACACTTTGGACTTTGTGGGGTGTGACAATTTCTGATAGGTGGTTATGCTTTACAGTTTTCTTCTTAGCATTAGTCAGAGAGAGGTTTGGTGTATTTGTTTATTTATTTAATGTACGTTAGTTCATATCACTCTGTTGCTCAAAATCCTCCCGTGGAGGATTTAAGTGTTAAGATAACACTTAAAATTTAAGTTGTCATCGTGTCTGTCAAGGCTCACACTGGTGCGTGGCCACCTCTCCGAAGTCGTCACCCCTCAGTCACTTCAGCCACACTGCTTCTTGTCCCTGAGACTGGCAAGTCCATTGCAGTTTCTTGGCTTTTTCATTTGCTTTCTCCTCTGCCAGCATCTATCATTTTTAGCTCGTTCTGTGGCCGACTTCTTTATTTTATGTCTGTTTCTGGTTAAATCTTGTCATCTGAGAGGAATGTTCTCTGATATTCCTAATATAAAATTGCCCAATTAAAACCTTTATCCTTCCTATCTTCTACCCACTAATTAACAAAGAGCAATTGCATACAACATATACTGAAAAATTCCAAAAGCTATCTAGTCAAATGTTAATGTATTTCTACAATAAAAATCCTACAATAGATTAGAAATAACTTGCTTAGTAATAAAACATTGAGAGTAACATAACTCTCTAACTAATATGTAGCTGTTTTGTTCAACAAATTGAACCTATAATAAAACTTAAATAAAATCTTACCTCTTAGAAGGGAATGGGTTGTGTTTGATTTTGATCAGTAAATGCTCATTGCTCTTGGATAACTAACTGCAGGATGATTAGTTGAAATCCAGTCTCTCTTCCATGAAGCATATCAGGATGGAGTGAAAGTAGACCTAGACGTGTGTGTGTGTGTGTGTGTGTGTGGTTTTGATATATGCTGTTGGTCTGGATGAGGTTAATTCACTAAGCAGAAAATTTTTTTCTAACCAGATAAAACCAATTTATATTTATTACCCTTAAATTGCATAAGCCTTCACCTTCTAACCTTGGTTTAACCTTGGTTAAACCTTAGAAAGTCTCTGTCCATGACTTTTAACCTTGAAATTTCTTTCTGTGTATAAAGTGAACTTGAATTTTCTCAGTTTCCCTGGGTCTTCAGTTGTATCTAACTGGCTGCTGGAAGTATATGGATAGTTTCAGTTGAAACCACACAATTTTAATTCCCCAACTCTTTCCTAGCACATAAATAGGTTTTGAGGAGTTCACCTAATTCTCATCCTGCCAAAATATATTTTTTTCAATTTCTATTACTTTGAAAATTATTTTGTAGTGTGAAATTGTGGCGTAAAGTTTTTTTTGTCACTCCAAAAAAAGCAAAGGTTAACAAATTATTATACTATTATTATTCCATATTTTATCATTTACAGTAGTCTGCCATTAATAGCAGTTAGGGAAAATGCTTCATGTATGGATATCTATATATTATTTCACTGTGGGTTAAGTTTAAGTTGAAATAAATAAATAATGGAAGCTTTGGTTTCCATTCGTTTTCTTTTCATCATTGAATATAATGAACAAGTATGAAAAGATTCTCACTAATGGAAACACAAAATAAAGGGACTCCTATATGCTACCTATCACCTATGGCAGGTAGCATCCTTTATGCCCCTCTTCTGTTTTCCACGCTACAGCTAGGGTTCAGGATGAAATCTGTGTTTTGCCAAGGACAGGTACTCATGTGATCATTGGAAGACAGGAAACAGGTAGAGGCTTTTCCTGTGGTGACGCTGGCTGACACATTCCACTGTCTAGTAAACACCTTAGGAGTGTGGGGCAGCTGCCACCATTGCAGGGGGAAGGATCAATGACACTAAATGTTTCCCATCTGCTGAGTCATACCTGGCAAAGAGCTATTTGAAGCACAAAGGCCTAAATCAGCCACAGGCATTTTACTCCTCCATCCCCTTGGAAGTGTTTTTTAGCACCTGTATTCCCTGCATTAAATCTCATTCTACTTAAATTCCCAAGATAGTTTCTGTTTTCTGCATTCAAACCTGCTGGTTCAGCACTTAATGTCTCTGCATCTTAAGAGTACATTGGAGGGTAAGGACTTTTAATGAAAGAAAGGGCTTGTTTTTCAATGATTGGTATGCTACCAAACCATGGATTTATTTCACTGCAAAAGCCATATTTTTTTTTAGTCAAGAGTTATTTAATTGCAAATTATAATAATCCAACTTTAATTACTTTAAATTCCCAAAGTGGGAATTTATTGGCTCACAAAAGTGGGGAAACCCAGCTACATGGAGCTTCAGCCCAGCTGGATGAGGGAGTTTAAATAAGATCATTAAGACACGCTCGTTCCTCCTCTCTTGGGTTTGTTTCCTTTAAAAAACAAAAGAATATATATATATTTATATACTTGAGGCCTGGTGCACGAAATTCATGCACTTGGAGGGGTCCTTCAGTGCGGCCCGTGCCCTCTCTCAATCCGGGAGCCCTCAGGGGATGTCCAACTGACAGCTTAGGCCTGCTCACCACATGGAGCAGCCTAAGTCTGGCAGTCGGATGTCCTTAGCACTGCAGCAGAGGCAGGAGAGTCTCCTGCCACTGCAGCTGTGCTCGCCAGCCTTCAGCCCAGCTTCTGGCTAAGCAGCGCTCCCCCTGTGGGAGCACACTGACCACCAGGGTGCAGCTCCTGCTTTGAGCATCTGCCCCTTGGTGGTCAGTGTGTGTCATAGCAGCCGGTCTTTCTGCCATTCAGTTGATTTGCATATTACCCTTTTATTATATAGGATATATCGATTTCAGAGAGGAAGGAAGAGGGAGAGAGATAGAAACAACAATGATGAGAGAAAATCATTGATCGGCTACCTCCTGCACACCCCCTACTGGGGATCAAGCCCACAGCCTGGGCATGTGCTACGACTACCAGGAATCGAACCTGGTTCATCGGTTGATGCTCAACCACTGAGCCATGCTTGCTGGGAGGGTTTTTTCTTCTCTTGCATTGACTAGTACTTTAGGCAGATGTTCCCCTCTTGGTAGCCAGTGAGCTTCAAGAATTCAAGCATCGTCATGGGTACTTAGTGCCTTAAGTATCTTTTAAAGTTTCTTACCTCACACCTAAGCAAAGCAAACCTGGAAGGACCACAAACACTTCGATAAGTTCATACAGTGTGGGAATGGGTGCACTGATTTGAGAGAGAGGATAAAATTGAAATAGCATCAACAATAAAGTCGATTTTTAAAAGATTTGAAATGGTGTCAGTTGACATTATCTACTCCTAACTTCCTGACATTTTTTTTTTTATTAGTGGGAAGCATAACTTAGAGAAATTGATGGCTCTTTGGTTTCCCTCAAACAGGTAACCCGGTGAAATCCCTGAGCAAGTTCACACTCTATTGACATTCTTGAAGTAGTTTAGATTATATTTTACCAAGAAAATTTTACACGAAAAGAATTCAGTATCCTCTTTACAGTACTTTGTTTACCCTATGACTAAAGATGATGACTAGAACACAGCAGGTTCTGTGGCTGTAGTAATCTATTGTGAAGAGCCTTCGAGTGATTGCAAATTCTAATGCTGACCCACACTTTAGCTGATTATTTTTTTTGGAAAATAATTCTTTTCTTTTTAAATCCCCACTTAAGGATATTTTTCCATTTGATTTTTAGAGAAGGTGGAAGAGAAAGGGAAACACCGAGAGAAATATAGATGTGAGAGAAACACATTGATTGATTGTCTCCTGCAAGAGCCCCGGCCAGGGATCAAGGCCCAGGTCAGTGAGAAGCCTGCAACTGAGGTACGTGCCCTTGACTGGAATCAAAACTGGGTCCCTTCAGCCCACAGACTGACCTTTATCCACTGAGCCAAACCAGCTGGAACATTGGAAAATAATTCTGAGGTAATATTTTCTTATCTTTAAAAATGCTGTTCCTTTATTTTCTATTCTGTTTCATTTCTTATGAGAAATCTATGATTCTTCTTTTCTTTGTTCATCTGTATGATTTTCCCCTGATTATTTAAGATTTTTTTCTCTCCAGTTTTTTAGTAATTTAATTACAATATGTTCTACATGGTTTTCTTTATATTTATACTGCTCTGGGCTTATTAATCTTTCTGAATATGTGCTTTTTATCTCTAGAAATTTTTATCTTCCATATCTTTTGTCATTATTTTCATATTTTGCTTTATATCCTTGAGCACAATTTTAATAGGTGTTTTAAAGTCCTTGTATTAACCTCATCTGTCATTTCTATGTCTGTTTCTATAGACTGATTTTTTCTAGTGGCAAATGGGATTTTTTTTTCTGCTTTGCGCATATCTATTACCTTTGGATTGGATGCTGGATATTTTTGCCTGCTGAATTTTAGTTTCTCCCTCTTAAGACTATTACAGTTTTTGCTGGAAAGCAGTTAAATTACTTGGAGATCAGCTTGATATTTTTCCAAGGCTTATTTCTAAGTACTGTTAAGACAGTGGTAGGGCAGCATTTATTCTATGTTTAGCTTAGCTTGCCCCTGAAGGCATGATCCTTACAGGGTGTGCGCTAAATTCCCTGGCTATTCAACAAGGTTTCTTGACCTTTGGTGGCCAAAATTCCAACATTCTCAGACCTATGTAGAGCATTATTCTTCTTACAACTTCCTGCCACATATTTCACCGTGCATGTTTGGCTCATTATTTAACAACAGACTCTAGGAAACCTTTATGCAGATTTCTGAAACTTTTTTCATTGCTCCCTCCTTTCTGGTACTCTGCCCCACGAATCCTGGCTGCCTCTTGCTCCCTCACCTCCAAGCTTTGTCCTCTCTGCTTAGCAGGACTTCTATGATCGATTGGGGTCTTCTTCCCGGTGCCACCCTCTGAATATGTTCTCCAGGAAGGAAACCATGTCAAGTGTAAGGCTTCATTAATTTGGTTTTCTTCTCTACGGCTCCCTTCCAACTGTTTAGTGTCTGAAAATAATCTTTTCATATATTTTTTCCACTCTCTAGTTGTTTATGGTGGGAAGACGAGTAGTTAATTATTACTGCAAGCAGTTTTTGAGCAATTCACTTACATGTCTGGAGCTTTTCTAGATTTTAGTTCATTTCATTAGCCCACCCTGTAAGGCCTGGGTGGTTTCGCCTTGCTTCTAAAATGTCTCTCTGTGATGTCAGTCCCAAATCTACCCGGATCAGGCATCTATCTTCATGTGTAGAAGTTGCTCACAGACAATCTGCTCTTTCATGAGAGCTTGCTTCTCTGTGGAAACTTGTTTTATCAGGATTTCTTTGCATTCGCCACTTTTCACTATCCCCATAGGACAGTGGGATTTTTATTTTGACATATTTCTTCCTATTACCAGTCAATGAACATCTTTTCCCATCCATCTACATCCTGACCAGGAGTGAAATTTATGTACTTTCAAAAATATATTTTAGCAAATCCTATTAATACAACTTCTTTTTGACACACTCTAATAAATTCACTGGTCTCTTTCAGAGAGCAGTGAGGCAAGCATTTAGATTTCTTGAAACATAAATGAACCTAGAGGTTCTTTTTCAACACAGGTCTTTGTGACACAGCGACTGGAGCCTCTCTTTTTGCTCCGCTTTGCTGGGCGGCAGCTTTTAGTGAGGGGCGCTTTACAAGGTGAGCTCTAGGGGGTTCCAGATAGCGGTAACAGCAATAGGCCCTCCTCGTCCTCTTATCGCGACATGCTGGCCCCTTCTTGGATCTTAGTGCAGAGACAACAACTTAGGCTACGGATGGTACCTGTATCCTCTACCTCCCTGGAGACAGGATTTCCTAGTCTTCTCTCCTCTGATATAGAGCTAATCCCTGTCCTTTTTATTTTAATCCTCAATGGAGAATAATTTACTGATGAGAGAGAGAGAGAGAAAACATCGATGTGAGAGAGAAACATCCATCCTGTATTTGCCCCGATGGGATTGAACCCACAGCCTCGTATGTGCCCTGACCAAAATAAACCCGCAATCTTTTGGTGTTCTGGAGAATGTTCAACCAACTGAGCCACCTGGGCCAGGGCAATCCCTGTCCTTTTTAACTCGCCTCAAATTACAGCCTTAACATTTGGGGTTTATGTAAGGAAACTGGCTCACTCTAGGGAATGAATCTGTAACGCTTTCAAAAATACAACCTGAAAATGAGATTACATTGTTTTGAAAACAAACTGATATACTAGAGATCAGGATCATAGATTACAGAAGTAAAGTTTTGAGGAAATCACAAAGAAAGAACACAGACTCTGTATATCAAACACGTTTTGTGTGAGTTTCTTTCATTCTGCAACATTGGTCTTTTGCCACTCAATCCTTGGTGTTCTTTCATATTATATCACTTGATGCAAAGAAGATAATTGAAATTGTTGTTCTGTTTTTATTCTCCAGGGTAAAAGTTATGGAGGCAGACCACTAATTTTCAGTTTCATTTTATTGAATAAATTTCTTTAATATGGAGGATGAGCAGAAATCAAAGGGAAAAACTGGTTTTTGTTGTGTTAACACCTTATGAAATTGTTATTTTTTTGAACCAAGTTAAATGATTGAAATATATATGTAGATAAACAAATACATTTATGAAAGAATACTGATAACAGTGGTAAAGATGTATAGGAATTACATGCACAATATTTTTGCTATTTATTAACTAACCCATTAAGCAAATTGTTTTGCAAGCCAAGACTGCCTTGTCCAATACTGCAGCCACTGAATACAATTGGGTATTTAAGTGGAAATTAATAAAAATTAAATACAATTAAAATTCAGCTCCTGTCACACTAAATTTTGGAGGGCTCCGTAGGCATGTATGTCAAGGTCCTCTAGAGGGCAGCATTGCTTAATTCCAAATGCCAACCAGACAGTTGAGTTTTCTCTCTTGACAATTTGGTTACCTCCTCTGTCAGGTTCTCCCCACAAAAGCCAGATTATTTCAATGAACTGACAAGCTCTAGTTCACCTATTTCTCTATGCAGGTAGCTCTTATGTATCTTCTGTATTTTATATGTCAATGGGGGAGTATTCATGACTTCTTCTTCCCTAACCATACTTCCCCTGTACCCAACTAATGAATAAATTGTCATGGGAAGCAAAGGACATGGAAGTGAAACACGTGTTCTTGGGAAAAGAAAGGAAAGAAGAAAGCATTTTAATACATTTTTTATAATTACCTTACAGGGTAGGACAAAGGTAGGTTTACAGTTGTAAGTATGCGAAACACAAAATTTATTCTTGTATTATTATTTATGAGTAATTGTACTATTTGCCATACAAATAACGATAAACCTACTTTTTCCCCACCTTGTATACATTTCAAGAATCAAATTGGAAATGCCTGAGAACAACGCTTGAGATTAGGGCTAACATTGAATGAGTTCTTTGTGTCTTTCTAGGGTCAAAGGACAAATCAATCTGTTAGATAATAAGTCTTTCATATGGTTTGTATGTACTTTCAATGATGCTCTTGAATAAACCCCTGGGGTTGGATAACAAGTAAAATGATGGACACACACTTAGGTGGGTGCAGGATCAATTAACACGATGATGAAGGAATTTGTGGCATCTGTCCTGGCGCCCAGCACATTTGGTTGTGCCCCAGGGGCTCCAGAAAAAGGGAAGTTACAAGTGCCCCAGACATTTCACAGGGATGTTATCTTAGAGGCAAAAAGACAGACAGGCTCAGTTAAGGTAAAGGTTGACCTTGTCAGTGAAGATACTGGCCTAGGACATAACTGCCCACCATCACTGCTTTTAGTTAAGGTTTAATTTCAGACCATCCTTTGTGGTTATTTTAGGTCTCTGAGTCTGCTAGGCTGCCACGCAGGCCTTCCCTGAGCTTGTCAGGTCAGCGTGTGGCCCCTTTCGTCCACAGTTTATATCAAGAAATCATTTTTTTTTTTCTGGCCAAACAAGCTGTCTAAAATAACTCTAATATGTACTTTGGGAGAATTGCCAGCAATGAATCCAATACTTATGCCACTTAATAAAGTGAGCATAAAGTTAACTTGTGTTTAAGAAAGAAAAGCTTGTTCTCTATATTTTCTTTATAAACTTTTAGAAGTTCTAATATTTTTGAAGATTAAATAATATTAGGTTTTATATAACAAAGCAAGAACTTTCTTTTATTTCCTTTTTGTTAATATGTTTTCACTCTTATGCCTTATTTTCACCTAAATGAACTACATACGCAAAATATTAAAATTCCTTATACAGGAAAAAGACAATGATATATTTCACCATTAAAGAACAAATAATGTTAACACAATTTCAGAGTCCTAGAATTCATATATTCACTCATATATTCATTGTCCTCGATGCTCCTCTGGCTAATGTATGGGTTATAGTTTTAGCAAGCAAATACACTGTGAAGAAAATAACAATGTGACATATAACTTTAAAACATAATAATAATGCTTACTTTCCATTCCACTTTTACCTCAAGAGGCATTACAGGGCTTCAGAGGATTGAGAAATCCCTTCCACCTCAGGACACATTCAAAAATTTCAATAGAAAAGTTGAATTTGAGATAAAAGTTAGAAGAGAGATAAGATTTCTTTAGGTAGCAATAGAAGAAGAGTGTGTTGGTTAGGAGCTATAAAAGAAACTAAAGTGAAAATTTTACATAATAGTAGCAGTTATGTAGTACTTACCCATGTGTCGGGTAATTTATATACATTATCTCATGTAATTCTCACAAATACCTCAAATCTCTATTCTGTAAATAAGGAAATTCAGATTCAGAGATATTGAGTAATTTGCTGAAGGTCACACAACTCCCCGATAATAAAAGCTCAATGAATTCCTCGGAGCTTTCTAATCCTAATCACCATATTCAAAACTCATCCATATAGATCTCTTGTTAATGGATCTGAATTCATACTGGAGAGAACTGGACTTTAAGGCTAGAAAACTACCCTAAGGAAGCCTGTGGGTGAATAACTACAGCTATCAGTAGCTAAGCAATGTCTTGTTTCGATGACAGACATGATATTTACAGTGAAACTGACCTTTTTTATATGTAAGAGATTCAATGCCGAATTCCATTTACAATGGCAGGATATGAAATTGACTCGTGAGATTTGACCTTCCCAGTACTTTCAAGCGTAGACTTAAAAAATCCTGAAGTTGACAACAAGCATATTACAACTAGTAACTGAATGGGAACACTGGGGAAGCATAGCTGCAACACAAAAGTTTAGATAACTTCTTATTACACTAGACCCGCAGTTCTCAACCCGTTCACAGGGGTCGCCTAAGACCATCGGAAAACACATATATAATTACATACTGTTTTTGTGATTCATCACTATGCTTTAATTATGTTCAATTTGTAACAATGAAAATACATCCTGCATATCAGATATTTACATTATGATTCATAACAGTAGCAAAATTACAGTTATGAAGTAGCAACGAAAATAATTTTATGGTTGGGGGTCACCACCACATGAGGAACTGTATTAAAAGGGTTGCGGCATTAGGGAGGTTGAGAACCACTGCTCTAGACTGTCTGCTGCCTTAATTTAAGGTTCTGATTCTAGATTCCATGGGGGGAAATGAAGTGAGGTTGCATCACTATAAAGTAGTATATCATAAAAATTATGCACAGAATATCCCTATGAAATCAGATTTTCCCCATGATTTAAACCTGGGTGTATTGAAAGTATAAAGACTTCTTCCGATAAAATACTTAAATTGCAGTCTAGCTAACATAAGCTCGATTATATTCCCATCAGCTTTGAATTAATTTGGAAGGTAAAATATCAGTGTGATGGGTGCAAAACTCCAGATTTAACACTAATGCAATATATAGACGATGTATCACAGAATTATATTTTTGAAGCCTATATAATCTTATTAACCGATGTCACCCCCCAATAAATTTAATTTAAAAAACAACACTGTATTGATTATGTTATTGAGAAGTTAAAAAGCAAAGGAAATTTATGCTTTACTCTAACTCACATATTCCATAGAGAAAGCTTCCATTCATCTTGTACGTGTACACACACACACACACACACACACACATACACACACGTCATACTTCTGAGTAAACTCTTATTCTACTAGGAAGATAGATGCATGCTGGAATTAATTTGTTTAGCCAAAGATAACACCAGTGAACATTCTCAAATGTTACCTTGTCATCATACACAAAAGACCTACCATTTGTATTGTAATCTCTTTCTCTTTCTTCATAGACAATATGATGAAAATCCATTGATAGTGATGGAATTTATTGCAATATTAGAAAAGGATATTTGCCCCTATGGAGATAAGTGATAAGTTGACATTTTGAGTCTCACTGGATTTACATATAACCAAACTAGATAAAAAATGTTAGAAATAAAAAGTGAAATAAAATAAGTTTAAAAAGCTGTCCTTGAGTTGACAGTTTGCTGAAAAATTCATTTCTTTAGTTATTCTTATTTAACTAGATTTCTATAGAAAGATACTTGACAAAGGTGGTGCAAACATAATAAAATATACAGATGATGTATGATAGAATTTTACATCTGAAATCTATATAATTTTATTAACCAATGTCACCCCAATAAATTCAATAAATAAAAAATAATAATTTAACTAGTTTCATTCAATAGGGCTTATTATTTAATAAAATGATTGCATAATATACTAAACTAAGTTATAATATCTAAAAACTAATTTTTAAACTAATAGGGTAATATTTTCTTGAATCAAAGAAAATTTCACTATCCTATATAATAAAGAGGTAATTTGCAAATTAACCCTCATGCTCTCACAAGATGGTTGCCTATCACCAGGCTGGCAAGGGGGTTAGTGAGGGACAACCGAATGACTGAACAAGCAGGCTGCATGGGGTGACCAGGCCAGCAGGGGGGTTAGTGAGGGCAACCAAACTACTGAACATCAGGCTGCATG
>NW_006297140.1:651080-651456 GCF_000327345.1 Myotis davidii | reverse complement strand
AGCGACTGTGTCAAGCAGCAAGGATGGACCAGTACCCAGCACCCCCCCGTGCATGAATTTCATGCACCGAGCCTCTAGTTAAATATAATTTAACAACTTATTTTTTATTTTTTTATATTTTTACTAGAGGCCCAGTGCACAAAAATTTGTGCACTCAGGGCAGGGGGTGTCCCTCAGCCGGGCCTGTGCCCTCTTGCAGTCTGGACCGCTCAGGAGATAACAACCTGCTGGCTTAGGCCTGCTCCTGGGTGGCAGAGGGCAGGCCCAATCCCTAGGTGTAGCCCCTGGTCGGGCTCAGAGCAGGGCCAATTGGGGGGTTGGGGCGCCGCCCCGTCACACTCAAGGCAGGGTAGATGGGGAGGTTGCCACACCACCC
>NW_006297140.1:640535-650187 GCF_000327345.1 Myotis davidii | reverse complement strand
CAGAGAGGAAGGGAGAGGGAGAGAGAGATAAAAACATCAGTGATGAGAGAGAATCATTGATCAGTTGCCTTCTGCATGCCCCCTACGGGGAAATCAAGCCTGCAACCCTGGCATATACCCTTGACTGGAATTGAACCCGTGACCCTTCATTCCACAGGTCAATGCTCTATCCACTGAGCCAAGCCAGATAGGGATTAACAACTTATTTTTAATGAGTTTAACACTGTACCATCTGTAATTATAATGACTTAAAGAACAGGAAAATATATTTCTTGGATATGCATATATTTCATATTGAGTGAATCAAAAATTATGTCTGTGCCTGGGATTCTTTCACTGTAATGCAGGTATTTCTTTTACAGTAATGGCTTCTTGGTATAATTCAGTTAATTGAAATTTAAGCACAAACTATTGAACAAACCAAGTAGATTGGAGTTATCAAAGAAAAGAACAAGCATGCTTCATGTTTTCAGGGATATGTAATCTCTTTTGTCATATAATCAAATTCAATGCTTTTCAACATTTGGTAAGTATTAGATTCACGTGTATGCAAGTCTGGGATTTTATTTTTTATCTTTGTTACAAACTATTAAGTTAGCCTGTTACTTTTTCATGGATGGTAGTGGAAGACACAAGACTCCAAGGTGAGAGACAAAGGACTTTAGTACTCATAATAGAACAAGCAGTATGTGAGCATAAGAAGATGCCTCATTCCTTTACCCCATGTTCTCCTGAGGTGACCCAGAATGCCCAGATGGGTAACTATAAGAGCAAACAGGTTGCTAAGATCCAGATGGTTAAACCACAACTATGTTTAAAGCTCCTAGCTTCCCTTTTGGCCAGGCTTCTAACCAGAGGGAGTACTAATCATGCCTACCAGAGGTTACTGGTAGGAAAAAGACATACATCATGCCCAGGAATGGTCAGGTAGAATCTTGAATTTTCAAAGTAGTTTTATGTATTTTTTCTCCCATTTCCTCTAGTCATTACCTGGGAGGAAACCAAGAAGCAATCAACCCATTCTGGGATTCTCACATTTGGTGATCAAATTGTCTTATAAAGGACATGGACCTTGAAGAGACAAGGTAGAATGAATTAGGAATAATTTTTTAGATGACTTTTTAACAAAACCATTCCACCTCTCAATGATGCCAGCAGCCTGAAGATGATAAGGGGTATGAATGTCCATTAAAATCCATGATCATCAGCCCATTTTTTGGTGACTATTATGACAAAAGGTAAGCCATTGTTAGACTATAGATGATTTGGAAAGTGGAACATGGCACAGTTTAGATTTAAATCATAGTTTGGTGTCCAAAGTTAGCAGATTAAAGTGGAACAGCAACACCATGACTAGAAAAAGTGTCTACAGTCATGAAGTACCACAGATAGCCTTAAGAGAGGGATCAAAGATTCCATGTAGTCCAGTTAGCAGAAGGTGGCTGTGGCAGTGACTCTTGCAATGTGCTCTCACACTGTGAGTCAAATAGGTCAACTTTTGGTTAGAGTCAAGTTTGACATGAAGTGGTGACTTCTGCACCGGAAACATATAGTCCTTCACCGTATGCCCACTCTACAAAAGTGGCTGTGTTGCTACCTCAGTGCATGATGAATTTGAGTACTGATTGTGGCCATCTGAGTAGGCTTGATAGCAACTTGATTCCAGTTGGTCTCATCAGAGAATGGGCCCTTACCATAGACATCTGTATGAGTGACTCTGTCTATCTGATTGCCAGCTAAGATTTGTTTCAATAGTGTATGGCTCCAAAAAAGTGTGTACAGTATTTAATCTGCCAATCTCTAGTCTTCCAAGTGGTATACCAGACACCTGGGACATTGGCAACAGCCCAAATATTAGTAACAATGTAAAATAGTTTATCAAGTATAGTGCTGACCGAAGCTATTAAGACTGTCTTGAGTTCTGCCCACTGAGTAGAGTAACCACATGCACTTTTGTTTATAAATAGCTGACACTAAAGACTGAACAGCAATAGTAGCCCAATGTACACCATTAAGTTTTCATTTATCTGAGCCATCAGTAAAGTAGGCCTAGAAATTTATAAGAACACCCAAGAATCAAGGATCCCATTGAATCAGCTGAGTTGCTTTAGGAAGATTGTCAGGGCCACCCTGACAGGTTGAGCCGGCTGAGGCAGGGAGGTGGGAATTGAGAAAAGAAAGAAAGACAGGAAAGCGGGATTGGGAGGACTGCAGCTCATTTGAGGAACTGCAGCAAGTTTATTAACCACACAATGCTATTTATACACAAGACACTGAATAGGAGGTCTGTCAAGAGGAATGTATTCTTTGTTCCTCTTAATCTCTAAGGGAGAGACACAGCAGAAGGACAAATTCTCGGTACAGCATATCTCAGTAAATAGTTACAGACTTCTTGGTAAGCCATGAAAGGCTGTTCTCATTCTACAAAGGTTGCTCTCATTCTACTGATAACCGCCATCCAAACAAGTCTCAGAAAACTGTGTGGGTAAGGGTCCCAGCCTGGCTAGCCCCTTTAGGTGTAAGGAGCTTGCCAGCTTACATCTGCGCCCCAACAGAAGATAGTGGAGTGAAGTTGTTTTCTCCAATGGTGAAGCTTCTTCTTCTTCTTTTAAATATTTTATTAATTTTAGAGAGGGAGGAAGAGGGAGAGAAAGAGAAACATCAATGATGGGAGAGAATCATTGATGGGCTGCCTCCTGCACATCCCCCTACTGGGGATCAAGCCCACAACCCAGGCATGTGCCCTTGACCAGAATCGAACCCATGACCCTTCAGTCCACAGCCCAATGCTCTATCTGCTGAGCCAAACCGGCTAGGGCCAATGAGGAAGCTTCTTGTTTCTGAAGTAAAGACAAAATGCTGCTCCAGCCTGTCCAGCTGTGCTCTTGACTGCACCATTTCCATTCGACTAGTGAGTCTTGTTGGGCTCCTTTCTTATTAATGAACCTGGACATCTTTTTATTGCTATTTTTATTTATCTTCTGTGAACTGCCTCCATTATTTGCCCACTTTTCTATTCAGTTATTTATACCTAAGTTGCTTTCCTGAAGTTCTTTTTAAAATTATGTGTTCCAGTCTTTTGTTGCTTGTTTTTTATGGCATCTTTTGCTATACTAAAATGTATAATTTCTATATAATCAAGTCTGTCATATTTCATCCATATGCCTTCTGGGTTTGGTGCATTACCTCAAAGGTACTCTTCTCCTTCAATATTCTTAAAATATTTCTACATGTTTTCATCCAACTATTATAATGTTGAACCTTTCACCTATCTAGAATTCCTTTTTATATACTGGGATTAGTAATAAAACGTAATTTAATTTTATTCTAAATAAATAGTCAAGGTTCTAACAGCATTCATTATATTATTCTTCTATTCCCCACTGATTTAAAATGCCTCCTTTTTGCTTACAAAAATTTCAAATATGCTGGAATGTATATTTTGGACTATTCATCTGAGTCTAAAATATTCACAGAATAGTGTGTGCAGAACAGGAAAATAATTATGTGATATTTTTTGAAGTGAAAAATAATTTTTAAAGATATTGCCTTGTAGCTCATAATGCCATTCCATTTCTCAAATCATGCTTAAAATGCATTTTTTTTCATTTTCTTTATTTTGTTAAGGTACAATTATTAATAGAGCTTACTGGAAAAATAGAGTGAAATTTAGTTTTTATAAGCAACTATTTAATAGCAAAAATATATTTAGTCTTTCAGCAACCTGATAACCAGGATCATCTTTTCAGTAAGGAAAACCATTGCTTCATTCTACCATATGCACCTTACTACCAAGATGTGAGCAAGGCTAAAGATGATTGAGGATCTACATCCTTTTGGGGGTCAATTTGGTTAATTTTGTGTTAAGACCAAAAGCTACTGAAGTCCAAATAAGTGACTTCTGAATCCTGAGTGAGGAAAATCTTGAATACTTAGTATATTTAATTATGGATTACAGAGGTTTCATCATCATCAAAAAGGTAACTTCTCTAACTCCTAAATCTTGTTATGTGAAAATCCCCAAATCAACTCTTTGTTAACTGACATGTTGATATTGGATCTACTTCAAACTTAATTACTGTTGCTTGAGTCTTGAGTTAACCTTCAAACATATGTATGTAATGTAGTCATTCATAGTTTGACACTGGATATATTAACTACTCTAACAAGATGGAAACTTGATTGGTTTTCATTTAAGATAAACAGATAGAGAATGCCTTGCTCTCTTTGCCTAATTATACTATTTAATTTTCAGTATGATCCAGTAAATTGATTTTATTATGTTCACTTTACTAATGGGGAAAATCATACTCAAAAAAAAAGCAGATTTGAAATTGACAGTCTTACCTGTAGGATTCCAAAGCCCACAATCTTTTAGCTCTATCATCATTCAAATTAAGTTTCAAGACACTGGCTTAAAGCTATATACTGATAGCTCTGAGCAATCATTCTGTTGATTGAATGAAAAGTAGTGGAAAGCTTACAGAGCCAGGAGGCAGACATTTTGGTTACTTCTGGGCACCAACAAATTTCTTAAGGAAACTTAGAGATTTGTCATTATTTTGTTTTTAAATTCAAAGCATGTGTTCAAAATATATGTTCAACAGTCACTAAGTGTTCATTTCCCCCACACCCATTGTTTCAGAGCATTTATGTTATTTACTTGAATACAGCATGGCTCCTGTATTTCTGTTTGTATTCATTGTAAATATGTAAACATCTCACAGGGAATTGTTACTCTCTGCCCCCTTTCTACCCTTCTACTCACTTGCTGTAGGTAAGCAATTTTTTTAGTTCTGATTTATAACTTCAGTTCTCTTTTTGGGGAAAAAAAATGATAAAGCAAATACATGTGTATTTTCTTATTTCAAACATTATCTTTTTAAAATACAAATTGCGTCACATACCTGCTTAATCCCCCCAACCCCTCAGTATCTCTCATTAATCTCATATAAATCAAAACTCTTTACTTGATCTAGGATCTAAATGATCTGCCCCTGACTAAATCTGATGTCATCTTCTAGCATTCTACGTATGTTTGGTCATTCCATGTACAGAGAGTCCTCGGGTTAGTCGGACTCCACGTACATCATTTCATGGTTACGTCGCCAATTCCCATTTATTTATAAAAAAAAAGTTCCGTCCTTTTGACCTAGGTACATATGTGCTTTATGTTTTCGATGTAACCCGAGGACCTACTGTATTTGAAATAGTAAAGGACATGTTTGGACACACTTAACCTTGGCTCATGGTCTTTGAACTTGCTGAACTCTGCCTGGAACGTTCTTCACACAGTTCACCCTCTTACATTATTATATTATTGCAGTGTCACCTTCTTAAGCAGGCCTTTTCTGACAATGCTATTAATATTCTCTGTACTCTTGTTTCCGAGGACCTACTGTATTTGAAATAGTAAAGGACATGTTTGGACACACTTAACCTTGGCTCATGGTCTTTGAACTTGCTGAACTCTGCCTGGAACGTTCTTCACACAGTTCACCCTCTTACATTATTATATTATTGCAGTGTCACCTTCTTAAGCAGGCCTTTTCTGACAATGCTATTAATATTCTCTGTACTCTTGTTTCCTTTCTTTTCAGAGCAAATGACAGTTCCTAACATTATATTATATGTTTATTTGCTAATTGATTGCTGTCAGTACCATTCACTATCATTTAACCTCTATTAGGCAAGCACCTTGTCTTGCTCACCATTCTATCATCTGTGCTCATGGCACTGCCTTTAAATAGTGGTGCTCAAGGAATACAGGGTGGGGGAAAAGTAGGTCTACAGTTGTTTGTAAATAAAGTAATACAATAATTAATAAATAACAATACAAGAATAAACTCTGTTTCATGTAAGCCTACTTTCCCCTACTCTGACTCTGTATTTGTTAAATAGATTGATAAATTAATGAATCAATATTTCCTTCATGTCTCTCATTTTTTCCTTATTAATCTCATGCCCCATCCTTTTTTCTGATTTTTGTTTTAAAAACAAACAAAAACTATGTTTTCCATCTTATTATGCCAGATATCTGTATTACCATTGATTGCTGCTGCTTCCACTGCTTTTAAAAATTTTGCAATCATGTTTTCTCTTTTCACAATTTCCCTTTTTGTGCTTGATGTCCTCTAGCTGTGTCTTGTGTCTTGTTGACACAAGATTTTCTAGCACCTTACCTTCTATACCATGGAAACATCATTTCAAAGAAGAATGGTTGTTCCTCATTCTTCCGACTGATTCTCCTTTTTTGAATTGCTGAGGCATTTCTCACCCCAGAGATTTTCTTCTCCTTGTACATCTTTACAGAGGTAGATCTGTGCTAATGCACTCTTGTGATTTGAGATGGGTTCTCTGGAGAGACTGTGGATATCTCTGTAGACTCTGCCAGGGGGAGTTAAAGGGAGGGGAGAATGTTTTATTTATTGTGATTTTATTTTTGGAATCAAGGTATCACGTGGGATGGAACATGGAAGGAGGAAGTGTTCCTTCTAGAGCTTCGATCAGCCAGGAGCAGCATCTCTTTGCTAAGAAGGTCCTGGCAAGTTTGTTACAGCCGCCATCTGTGCCTCCCTCAAAGCAAGACTATTGCCCCCAGGGGCATGCCAAATGCAGTAAACATCCTTTTAAAGCTCCTGCTTTTTTATCTATAGTTTTCCCAAGGATTTTGGTAAAATGAAATTGTTCCCCACACATACAGTAACCTACTGCGTGGAGCATTTTCACCACAGGTTCCTGCACTGCTGCCTGAGCGTGTGCCACCAGGGTCCACTTCAGATGCTGCAGCAGTTTCTTGTTTGTACTTCTCACTTTCTTGGCTTACGGACTGAAACAGACTTCCCTGTATATTTATATACCTTTCCCCCATCCGGGGAGAATCTGGAGAAGAGGTGCCAATTAAAGACTACATTCAAGTCACTGTTGTTACTGAAAGTTAATCACCTAATCTCTTAATTTTTTTAAAATAAATTTTATTGATTTTTTTTTACAGAGAGGAAAGGAGAGGGATAGAGAGTTTAAAAACATTGATGAGAGAGAAACATCGATCAGCTGCCTCCTGCACTCCCCCTACTGGGGATGTGCCCATAACCAAGGTACATGCCCTTGACCGTAATTGAACCTGACCCTTCAGTCTGTAGGTCAATACTCCATCCACTGAGCCAAACCGGGTAGGGCTAATCTCTTAATTTTTAATGCTATATGAAAATAAAGAGAATAGTATAATTAGCTGTGGATACTCACCTCCAAGTCGGTTTACATATCAAACTTACCTGGTGATGGTATTTTGTTCACTTAACATATTATAAGGACAATATTTTTAGATTCATTTCTCTATACTTCGTGATCAGAATACCATATTACCTGGAGCAGAAGGCTATATTACCTTTTCACTTTCTATCCTGAACATAGCAATACCTTCTTAACATAACATGCAAATTCCTTCTTGGCCATCCCCCTGGCCTCCCTTACTTTAACTGCTGTTTCATTTTCCAGTTCTGCCTGATTTCTGACCTTCTCCTCTCCTTTTAGGTTCTGGTCACACACTCTTGGCTCTCAGGAAAATTGATTTCCCAGGTTTTGATCACTCAAGCTGTCTAAGCATTCAGGGTGTCCTCTCCTCTGGCCGAGCTGTTTCAGTTAATTTTTTATTTGTGATTCAGGCCTCAGAGTATGGTACATAAGCGCACAGGCTACAGAGCTACAATGTCTGGATTTGGAAGTTGGCTTCGTGTTTTGTCAACTGAGGGTCCACGGTAAGCAACTTTATCTCTCTAATTTCCTGATCTGGAAAATGGGGATTATAATAATATGAGACTGTAGGCTTATTTCAAGGAGGAAGTAAGTTCAAATTGATAAAGCGCCCAGAACAGTTGCTAAAAGCATCTTGTCAGTAAAAAATACAAAATAAAATAGTCCATTAGCCCAGCCTGACTCCTACAAAGTGAGAAGCACCTACATATTTCTTTGTTTATGATTTCCAACAGAAAGGCCTAGTTCTTAAAGCCAAATCATTTTCTGCTTTGGATTTATCATCTTCCAAATCAGAATTTTTGATAGCAGTTTCTCTCTTTGATTCTTCATGTCATGTTTCCAGAAAGCCCGAATTTTGACACTGAACAGAAATAAAATGAATGTTTTCAGAATTTAGGGCTCTAATTAGCTCTAATTAATATAAAACTGCTTAAAATACAAGGAGTTTGCATTTAAGAGTATAGAAATGTTATCGGCGACAGTGAAACTGGACATTTCATGGGGTGGTTTCCTCGAGTGGACTTGAAAGCCAGGGCAACAAGGCCATAAATCCACCGTTAGTGGGTAAGATACCGCATTTCAAGTTGAAAGATTAACTCTACTCTTAGTACATCAGATACTATTGACTTATTCAAGAAAGTTGCATTCAATGTTTGTGTGACTCACATGCCTATTTATACTTTTGTCAAAGAGGAACCTCCAAAACGTTGTTCACTTTCCTATCTCATTTTCATTTAGCTAGTCCTGGACTGATTTTCAGTTTCTTCCAATTTAGAGTTTCTGGAAACGTATTCGTCCAGATGATTGCATCTGTTTTGCCAAAATTTTGTTAGGATCAAGCCAACATTTTGTTTTTCTTCAAAGTTCAGATATTATCCAAAGATTAAAAATAGCTTAATTAACATTTATTTATACCTAATTCTCATTAATTTATTTTTAAAATCCCATCAAATATTTTAATTCTATCATTTTTTTTATTCTCAATTTGTCTGATGTGTTTCTATTTTTACTTTAGATTATTTTTAAAAAAATTCAGTTTATCTCTTGAGACATAATGATTTGAGGAAACATTATCTGTGTTTTACATTAGTCTAAAAGGAATTGTGCAAGTACAGATTCTGTTCACACAAAAAAGGAGAAGAAAACGTGTGATTCAAAAGATTCAGCATGGGGTTAGAAAATCATCACAAAACGCCAAGGTTGCAGGTTTAACCCCTAGTCAGAACACATACAAGAATCAACTAATGAATGTGCATAAATTAGTGGACCAACAAATCAATGTTTCTCTCTCTCTAAAAAAATAATAATAATCAGTAGAAAAAAAAAGACTTAGCATGAATCTGGTGCAATGTACTATAGTCAGATGTTATGTCGTCTTAGTCAGCTACAGGAAAGAGAAGTTAGAAAGAATAAAAAACCCAAATCTGATTTTTGGAAAGACCTTGCAGCAGGAGGAACTTCCAAATGTAGAGGTGTACCAACATTAAAAGAGTAGGTACCTTCTTCCAAAAGGTAACAAAGAGACTCATTTAGCCTGGTGGAGCAATAAATGTTTGAACTTATCTGTTTCCTTGATGACAAAATATTCAACAATATTCTGTTTAGTGGGTGTTAAGCAGATTTGTTAAATAACAATTCTTTCAATTTTTAATGCATAACCTGGATTTTTTTTTTATACAAGAACTAGAGGCCCAGTGCACAAAAATTTGTGCACTCGGGGGGAAGGGGGGGTCCCTCAGCCCGGACTGTGCCCTCTCAAAGTCTGGGACCCCTCGGGAGATAACGACCTGCTGGTTTAGGCCTGCTCCCGGGTGGCAGAGGGCAGGCCCAATCCCTACGTGCAGCCCCTGGTCAGGCTCAGAGCAGGGCCGATTGGGGGGTTGGGGCGCCTTCCACT
>NW_006297140.1:638323-639786 GCF_000327345.1 Myotis davidii | reverse complement strand
AATCAGGTTTCTGGGGTTTTGTTTAGCTTCTATATTTGTTAACAATGTTTCAAACTGCAAGCTCAGAGGCCAGCAAGGCAGGCAGGGAACGTTGGAGTCCTCCGTCACTGAAGCAAGCAAGACTCATGTTAATTTCAAGCTGCCTGGCTGCCGGCCGCCATCTTGGCTGACAGTTAATTTGCATATCTGGCTGATTAGCCAATGAAAAGGGTAGCGGTTGTACGCCAATTACCATGTTTCTCTTTTATTAGTGTAGATTCATTTGAATCAAAGCAGATATGTTCTCTTGCCTTATTAGCCTCCCCAACTCTCTGCAGTCCCCAATTGATTAGACAACACTGGTGGCTTTTACAACTGGGTATGGCAGTGGCAACTGGCATCTAGTGAGTAGAGAACAGGGGTGCTGCTAAATATTTTAAATGCACAAGACACCTTCCCACAACAAAGAATTATCCCACCCAAAAATGTCAATGATGGCGAAGTTGAGAAAACCTGAATTAGATGTTTAAAAATATCAGTAATCAAGGAAACAAAGTCACTCATAAGTAAGAACTTATGAAATTTCAAGAAACTTGGAGAAACTTTCCTCACCTTTCAGCAAAATGAGACTGACAGAAATCTCAAAATGCCCTTCCAGAAATAGGACTGATGTAACCACAGTTGTTTCCCTTTTACTCTCCTCCTTGGTTTTCCTGATGTAGGATTTTTGAGGATGGAAGAAAGTGGTTGTCATATGTGTTTGAAGTGTTTTATAATCTGCAGAGAAGAATCTATATTAATAAAATCCTAGGTGGTGTCATTCCCTCACATCATCACAAGATGGCCATAACAAGATGGCCTCATGCACAGTGAGGCCCTGGGGGTCCTGGGGGTCCTGCAGCTCTGTGTGGCACAGAGGAGGCCAGTCCCGGTATCTCCACCACCTCGCATGGAAGAGGTGGATCCCTATGAAGGAGGCGGGTCACGGCAGGGGAGGGCAGTTGTGGACGATCAGGCAGGCAGGGGAGTGCAGTTGGGAGTGATCAGGCAGGCAGGGGAGCAGTTAGCAGGTAATCAGGCTGCCAGGCAGAAGTGGTTAGGAGCAACCGGGCAGGCAGGTGAGCAGTTAGGAGCCAGTTTTCCCAAATTGTGAGAAGGATGTCTGACTGCCACAGGGATCGGGCATAAACTGGCAGTCAGACATCCCCCGAGAGGTCCCAGATTGGAGAGAGTGTAGGCCTGGCTGAGGGACACCCACTTCATGCACAGACTTCATGCACCAGGCCTCTAGTACAGATATAAGGAACTATCCTATCTAATAATAGACAAACATGGTAATTAACCGTACCTCCAACACACTTCCCATTGGCTAATCAGCGAGATATGCAAATTAACTGCCAACCAAGATGGCGGCCGGCAACCAGGCAACTGAAGCGAACAGGAGGCTTGCTTGCTCCAGTGATGGAGGAAGCCAAGGTTCCCCG
>NW_006297140.1:635957-637794 GCF_000327345.1 Myotis davidii | reverse complement strand
TTTAAAGCAATCTCTGACACATGGTACATACTCAACAAATGTCGCATGTTATAATCTAACTATCCTATATCCTATATAATAAGAGCCTAATATGCTAAGTGTCTGGTCGTCTAGTCATCCGGTCAACCAATCAAAGAATAATAAGCTAATGATATGCTAAGGTTGCTCAACCACTCGTTATAACGTGCACTGACCACCAAGGGGCAGACAGTTGACCAGTTGTCCAGTCACTATGATGTGCACTGACTGCCAGGGGGCAGATGCTCCAACCAGTAGGTTAGCTTGCTGCTGGAGTCCTGCCAATCAGGACTGGGCGAGATGGGCTGGACACACCCTGGCCTGTGCCCTCTCACAATCTGGGACCCTCAGGGGATGTTGGAGAGCCGGTTTCAGCCCGATCCCACAGGCCACTCTCCTTGGGAGGGCGCCAGACACAGGGCCCCTGGCTGGCAAGCACTGCTGCGGCAGCGTGAGCCTCTCCTGATTGGGACTGATTGGGCACGAGCTTGCGGCAGACACAGTGGGGCCGGGATGAGCGGCAGAGGCAGGTAGGAGCTGCAGGCAGTGTTGGACTGTGGGTTTCGGCACTGGGCCTCTAGTTATAAAGATAAAAGTCCAGGGCATCCTTTGTTGTCTGATGTTGCTGCTGACTCGTACACTCACTACTTCTGGATATTGTGTTTAACCTATCAGTCATTTCCTTTGAGCATAATCTCTATCCTTACTCCTTTCACCTAGAACTGCTTTGTGGTGTTTTCAGCACAAACATACTGAGGCAGTTTTAGTATTAAGTTCTATTTTTCTGAAATGTCGTAGGTGAAGTTTCAAATTCTGTACAGATGGGTAAAACGCAGTTATTCTCCAGTTTAAAAAAATGTTCCTACAAAGGTATTTCCTGGCAGTTGGCAGACAGACAGCCATTGTTGCTACAATCTGATCGAGTCTTTTGAAGGCTTTTATGCCACCCCCATTGACCCAGTTGTCTCTGGGCCTCCGAATCATGATTTATGACAGTAATATTCCCATTGCTTACTCTAGGAGCTTTCAGAAATAGCTTCCAGAAGGGGTTGGAGGATCAAATGAAGGAGCAAATGTCAGAGAGAATCTGAACCTATGCTTCACTGATGAGAGGGAACGGAGCATATATTATCATCACTGCCAGAAAAAAAAGTCCTCACTGTTTAGAAACTGAAATGTTTGTAAGAGAGAATGCCCCTGCAACCTTTATCAGAAGGTAATCCTGTAATGTTGGCCTTAAACCCCTTAGATACAGAGAGAAAGAGTTTTCTCCTGTCTACATCTGTTACTTCATATTATGCAGAATTTGACCCTCATCCTAGGTGAGTAGCGACCTAGGAGTCAAACCACAACTCTGTGTTGCTAAATCTAGGAAAGAAATATTTCACATTTGGGCCAGGTTTGGGGCTATTCAAATCATAGACCTCTTGGCTCTAGATTTTGACAAGGTATTGTGAATTAGAGGTCAAAAACATCGAGGAGCAGTGAATATTGATTTATTTTTCAATACATTCTCCAAAGCATCCTCTAGCAAAGGGGGCTATTTGTCTTTTCTGAAAAGCTAAGGCAGTGTCCCTCTCATACAGGCATCCCCTGACCTTTTCCCGAGCCAGTTCCTGTGGATTCGCAATATGAGAATCCAGGTGGTCCGTTATTCCATCTTCTAAATTTGAGAAAAGTGCTTCTCTCTTTTGGGGGGAATTCAGAGCTTCCTCAATGTCCATAATTTGAAGGGGAAATGCATTGATGCTTTCTCTTTTTTTGACTGGAATTAATAAATTGGTAATTAACCCAAAATTAGATGACTTCGGTATTTTTT
>NW_006297140.1:629231-634306 GCF_000327345.1 Myotis davidii | reverse complement strand
TAACAATATAGTCTCAAATTGACGATATAATCTCTTAGTTGAGAGTTTAGCACATAAACGTGAATTTCCTAATTATTGAATCAGAACCAATTTGAAACTATTGTGCATAAAATGTGGTTTAAAATATTCAACTGGTATCTACTTGTAATCATACACTGCATAACATCTACTTTCTTCACAGCAGTACTATGGAGATTAACTAGAAATAAATTGCAGTACTCATTTTACTAGTACATTCTAAATGACATTGAAGTACATAATGGAAAAACATGAAAAATATTCTTCTCAAAATACCAATTCCAAAATAGGTTTGTTTTCAAGTTTGTGGCTTTTACTAATACTTTACTTTTTTTCAATGCTTTTCAGTTGATCATTAATTACTAATGTAGATTTAATGCTTAATTTAGCCACATATAATGAATCTAGATTCTAGATCTAGAAGGATGGAGAAAGGATGAGCGTGGCTAAAAATAAGAAAAGCACGAAATTTTTAAATATTCCTTAGAAAAACAATATTTTTTAAACTTCTACTCATATACACACTACATTTCATTCCTCTTCATTAATATAGACAAAATGAAATTAATCTTAGTGCTCCCCAAAACTTTTAAAATACCCCATGATTGCATTTCTACTAGTATAAATAAGGTGAGACTTATTCATTGGTTAATTGAGACTGAGTAATTGAGTACACTGCACAATACCCGAACTGAAGGATTTGGTTTTGTTGTGGTATGTTGACCACATAGCTTAATAGTCAAGGAGGGCTTAAATGGGACACCTTGCATTCAATTTAAAACCTCTGAGGGTGATCAAAGTTGATTACTACCTGTAAGGAAAAGGGAAACACCAGTTTGTGTTTCTTCCAGTTGCTTATTATTTTGGTGTCTAAGTTATCTCATCTTTAAAAATGATGATCATGCCCTGACCAGTTTGGCTCATGGATAGAGCGTCAGCCTACAGACTGAAGGGTCCCAGGTTCGATTCTGGTCAAGGGCACGTACTTTGGTTGCGGGCACATACCCAGTAGGGAGTGTGCAGGAGGCAGCTGATGGATGTTTCTCTCTCATCGATGTTTCTAACTCTCTATCCCTCTCCCTTCCTCTCTCTAAAAAAATCAATAAAGTATATTTTTTAAAATGGTGATCATCCTAGTATCTGCCTACCTCCTATGGTTATGGTAAAGATTATGTTTGAAAAAAAAAAAACACTTAAAACTATGCCTGGTGCAAAAGCAAAGAACAGCAGTAGCAGGGAGAGTGTTGCTAGGCAGAAATGAGAGTGCAGACTCTGTATGGCTTCATATGGTTTTCAGACTAAGCTTCTTCTCAGCACCCTCAGCCCAGCTGTCTTCCCATCCTCTTTTCTTCTATTTCTTCTCTCCCCTCCCCCCCTTTTTGTGCCCTGGCTATCCTGTGGCTGTGATCATTTATTTTTCTTTTATTTTTTTGTCTCTGAATTTTAGACTTTCTCTCACTGAATTCCTAGCCACCCATTCTTTTTCTCTCGATCTTTCTTTAGTTCTTGTCTTTTCACTTTTGCTATTTAAAGATTTTTTCAAATGAATTCTTCATGATCCATATTCTATGTGAAACAGAAGTTTATTATCATCAAAGGGTTTGATGATCGAGTATGAGTGTTGGCATAAAAGTATCTTCCAGAAAGATGCCCTGAGTGCTGAAAGGGGTGCCCTTCAATGTTGTGGGTAAAGGAGTCACCGCAGTGCCACCAGGGCTAATGTTCCCCCCCCCCCAAAAAAAACCCACTCATTCCATAGGTTCCTATGACATAGGCCACCTGTGGAATAAGTAAATATCTTTATCCTGGCTGCACAGGGTGCTATTGTGTTCATTATTGTGCTATTGATCATGCTAGGATGAGGAACGGTGAGCAGCCAAAACACGAATGAGTTTGCGTCTTTCTCAATTGAGTTGCGAAGCTGTTTTTGAATTGAAAACAGTCAGGCTCGGATCCAAGTGTTTGATTGTGTCCCACTCTTTTCTTCTCTTTAAAATAAAGCACAGTTTCTCTTTTTTTTTTAACCAAATAAGTTTGAATCTTACATATCAATAATGGCTAAAATGTGTTAAATCTGTACTTTTGTGTACCAGGCCCTGTAACAAACACTTTAAAGGTACCATCGTATGTGATCTTTCCACAGTAGTAGAAGGTATTGCTTCTATTATACGCGTACAGAAACTGAGGCTGAGAAGATTTATGTAATTTTCCCGAGTGTGTACAAGAGGAAAGTGTCAGAGTAGGGTTTCACACCCAACCAGCCCGCTTCCAGAGCTCGGATTCTTAATCATTTAGAGTGGCAGAGGGAGCCAAACACTGTGGCTGCCGCTGCTTGGTTCTCTGCAGGAAACACAGAGCTGGGTTGTCTATAGGATTTTATGTAGACAGAAACTACAGCTGTATGGATGTGAAAGACTAAGCAACTCTGAGTTGCAACTGTGAACTGCACTGCCTATATATTTCCACACGGATGTTTTTTCTCATCTGCACACATAATTCAACTAGATTCTCCCTTTAAATCGCTCTATGCTTTCTTATCTACATTGACCCCAGCATATGTACTTCGTTTCTTGTCAGGATGTGTATACACATAGCAATTGCAATAACAATCCATTGATGAGAACTCTCATTATATTCTGAACCGTTTTAATTTTTAATGGGTCGAATGCAGGCAAGTTCCTGGACAAGTTGCTGAATCATCTCCAATCCTGAGGTTCGTCTTCAAGGATGTCAAGATGTTACCAGGCAGAAAAGCAGTTCTCTGGGGGAATGAGCACCTTTGAAAGCCAATGTGAGCCTTGACTAATGAAGTCACTACAGAGAAAGAAAGCATCACTTTAAGATCAAAAGGCCTCTTCTCTTGTGCGTTTGTTTTGGGGTTGGATTTTAAGTGTTCTGTTTATTTTTTTTAATATATTTTTATTGATTTTTTACAGAGAGGAAGGGAGAGGGATAGAGAGTTAGAAACATCAATGAGAGAGAAACATCGATCAGCTGCCTCCTGCACACTCCCCACTGGGGATGTGCCCGCAACCAAGGTACATGCCCCTGACCGGAATCAAACCCGGGACCCTTGAGTCCGCAGGCTGATGCTCTATCCACTGGGCCAAACCAGTCAGGGCAGTTCTGTTTATTTTTAAGCACAGAGCAGCACAACTTTATTCACATGTTATCAAAATATTTAATACACTGTAAAATCAAAAAGACTTCTGTTCACATAAGAGATATTCTTTCTGGGAACCAGAGAAGGAGAATCAGTCACAACAGTTATAAGTTATAGACAGAGTCAAATACCTATAGTCATATTTGTGTTTCATTGTCTAGCTAACCCTCCTGAAGACATTGGTGGCATTGATAATGGAAAGTAGTGTTTTATCTCTCTTTCATATGTTGAAATAATCAATTTGAATATAAAAAAAAATTGGAAAATGGGACTTAATTTCCAAAATAAACTTAAATCTACAGAAGTTATATCACCTATGAAATCTTTTGGATGCCATGATGACTTTATTTCCTTGGTAAAACTGAAGTATTATCATAAAAATAGAAAAAAACTAACAATAGCTACATTTCAGAAAAATTAAACATTAAATTTCTCTAATATATTACTTCACAGGTATATTTCATCTCACTATATAACCTTATAAAGTTTTATTATAGGCCAAAAATTAATTAATATGACAGTAACAAGTAAAAATGTGCACTACAGTATAATGCTATATAAAAATATAACATTAAAAACCACATACAGATTTATAAACCAAAAGTGATGTGGGTTGGATCTCAAAAAGAGAAAAATCTTAATAACTCACTATACCACTAGAAAATTGTGTTATTTTCCAGTATAGTATGTGCCCAATATTTCTCTTTCTCTCTCCCTTCCCATCTCTCTCTATATATCTCTATCAACTCGCTCAATGAGGACTTTCATAGGTCATAAATGTACACAAGTACTCATATGAGAGGCAGAAAGAGAGAACCAAATTTTAAAACGGTGTCTTTCTTTTCCCTTGGTTTAACTCTTCAGCATTCATTTGGGCTTAATTGCAATACTGAATGAGAAAACAGTTTTACTGGAAACTAATTAATTGCATGTCCTTTAATTTGAATGATTAAATTATCTAATTCAACAATTATAATACACATGTAAAAAGGAAGCTTTAAAAAAAGACATCTTTAAAAATCTACTTCACAATCTTTGTTCATTTCTGATCCCTGTACAAAGAAAAAAAATCCTATTAATTGAGCCATTTTTGTGACACAAAATAGCTTTCTTTATTCTTACAATGACAAAAAAAAAGGATTAACACTGTACATGTAAAAGCTACAAGGCTTTTAGAAAGTTATTCATTGCCTGGCCAGTTTGGCTCAGTGGTTGAGTATCAAGCTATGAACCAGGAGGTCATGGTTTGATTCCCTTTCAGGACACTCGCCTGGGTTGCAGGCTCAAGCCCTAACAGGGGGTGCGCAGGAGGCAGCTGCTCAATGATTCTCATTGTTGATGTTTCTATCTCTTTCTCCCTCTCCCTTCCTCTCTGCAATCAATGAAAATATAGTTTTAAAAAGAAAATTATTCATTATACAAAAAATTCATTAGTTTTATTTTATTTGTGTTGTAAGCAAAATATTATATGGTTGGTATTACATGTAATTGACTGGGACCTGTGACTCTAGAATTTGTACTTAAAATGTTTCTATCTCTGTTTACTCATTGCATATCAAGTATAGTACCTGATTTGAAATGCTACATATAGAATTCTGACGTGCATTGTGATATTGCTAAGCTTTCAGACATCCAGGTGGATGTTTTCTTCTTGAGCGTGTGAAATGTCTTCCTCCTTACCTAATCGTAGTTGGCATGTCTTGACTTAGCATTGCAACAACAAATTTAGCAGCCAATAGATGGCAGTGGAAGTATTTAAAACATATTCTTTATCTTTTCCATTCCATGAATATGATTATTTCTGAAAGTAAATGACAATTCATATAATAAAATTAAAAACAAAGGTACATTCAGAATGTTCATGTTGAAGACACTATATTTTAATGGGCATTCC
>NW_006297140.1:628024-629214 GCF_000327345.1 Myotis davidii | reverse complement strand
CTGTTGAAAATGTTAGCCCCCTAATGATATGAAACAATGCTTTCTTTCTCTACCATGTTGTAACTTGTTAGTATGTCATTCAAAGTTATTTTACCACTACCTGCTAGGATTGCTGGAGAAATCTTTAACTTACTTGGTATGTATGATGTCTATATGGATTTGATTTTTGGTACTACTTTACTGCTTATGTGATCCTGGTAGGGTGAGGATTACTGAGACTTGTAATTAAGTATTTTTATTACTGGTCCTCAACTGAATTTTTCTAAAGCCAACTTCACAAGTAATCTTTTCATTCTCTATAGTAAACAAGCCCATAAAATGTTCAATGAATCATGCAGAGTAAAAGAGAAAATAAATTATAGTGCTTCAGCACAGACAGCACTGAACAGACTAATCCATTTATAGAATGGGACTAATTTCCCTCTAAAATTGGCTGGCAGCAGGCTTGATTATGTAGATTTTGTATAAAAAGATTCCATGTGGAGTTCTGTGGGAATGCCACCTACATAGGAAGCCAAACAGGCACTATATATTTTGTTAAATGAGATCCAGTGTCTATGCCCCAATCTTTGACTCTTTTTTTCCCTTTCTTTCTCAGTTACATCAAGTGTCACACAAAGCCAGGTATCCAGGTGAAATTTTCCAAAAAGTGTTATCAGCATGATACATTAAAGCTATTTCATCTTCAATTACACCCCACTACTTTTACAATGCTCTGTCTTAAAACTATTGAAGAAGCCATTGCTTTCATCTAAAACAAGCATAAATCATTGTTTTGTAAAAATTCAGCACTGAATGAAAACACGTAGCTAGAGAAAAACCACATTTTAGTCTATTTGTTAATGCATAAAATAAAACATTTAAGTTGTAAAAGTGTTGATATTTTGTTAATACTGTTTCTTTTATATGGAACATCATAAAATAAATGTATATGCACATATATTTATATTCATACACTATTTCATGATGATGTCTCTCATGTATGTACACATGAAATAGGAAAGTGTATCTGGATGGCCTAATACAGTGGTCGGCAAACTCATTAGTCAACAGAGCCAAATATCAACAGTACGACGGTTGAAATTTCTTTTGAGAGCCAAATTTTTTAAACTTAAACTATATAGGTGGGTCCATTGATATTAACTTAATTAGGGTACTCCTAAGCTGGCCTTTGCTAAAAACGTCCTCAA
>NW_006297140.1:614795-627852 GCF_000327345.1 Myotis davidii | reverse complement strand
CTGTTGATAAGGTTCATGCTTGAAAGTGATTGTTCGCATAAATATGGAGACCCGAATAAGGAAAGAACAGCAAATGCTAGTTTTTTCAGTTGATTATATGAGTCAGGAATACTATTCCAGATGTTAAAAATCAACATATCTTCCTTCTCCAGGTCTTTCAAAGCAGACCACTTGTGCTGTGAACTGTATGTGCGTGCCCGCACACGGTATTTTGTGTAAGAGCCACATTCAAGGGGCCAAAGAGCCGCATGTGGCTCACGAGCCACGGTTTGCTGACCACTGGCCTAATACAATGCCTGGTTAGTTTTTGAGTAACTACTAAAATAAGTTACAGGACAATCAGATAAAATAATGTGTTGCCTATTCAAATACAAAATAAGTATTTTTATAAATAATGTTTATTCAACCCACATGCACCCCACTTTATAAAACCATTATTTTTTAATGTTTTTATTGATTTTTAGAGAGAGAGGAAGGGATAAAGATAGAGAGATAGAGAGATAGAAACATCATTAATCAGAGTATGCTTTCTGCCCTTCTGCATGATCCCTGTCCCCTGGTAATCCTGCCACTAAACCCTGTGTTTAAGCAGTGCACACTCAGTCCTATTCTCAGAGCTGGTTCATTTAGAAGGATGCTCTTGCTTTACATCATTCCTTTTATATATATATATTAGAGAGAATGGGTGAGGGAGAGATAGAAACATCAATGATGACAGCGAATCATTGATCAGCTGCCTCTTGCACACCCCACATTGGGGATCAAGCCTGTAACCCGGGTATATGCCCTGACTGGTTCATAAGTGGATGTTCAACCATTAAGCCACACCACCAGGGCCATCATTTATTAATGGAGAAACTTCTCAGGTAGAGTCTCAAAGACATCCCAGGGTTTTAACCCTGGGGCTATGGATAGAAATGTCTAATAACTAACTGATTATAATTAGTTATAGGCATTAGTAATTGGATGATTCAAAGAGACATATGGATTCTACCCTTGTCATTACCAAAGGCAATGAATCATTTCTGAATAAGACAGGTCATGGAGTAGGGGTGCACCTACACCCCCACCTCTGCCTCTTCTGCCAGCACTCCCCTTGATAGAGTGCCTTGCACATATCTGTCCTTCAGCAAACGTTTGCATAATGAAAGCTTGGACTCCAGATAATCCACTCCGTAAGAATATAGCCTCTAATCATATCTCGCATCTTCAAGTCATATCCCAATCTCCAGTGAGTATGTGATGCTCAGAATGCACACTCCTCTGACTCTCCTTAAAAATATTCCTTAGGTGCAGTTCTAATAATAGCATGTGATTAATATCCATTTCAACTCCTGCCATATTTCTGGTTTGGGAATATCTGAACCTTGAAAAGAGTCTTGTTCATCTTCACCTTCTGACAAAACACTGTTGGCCTAACTTGATGTTTTCATGGTTACCTAACAGAGACTAGGCTAAGCACACTTCCGGTAGGCACTTGATGGATAGTTTGGGGAATAATCACCCACTATTTCGGAAGCTGTGATCATGAATGTCTTTTCTAAATCATTTGGCTTTTTTTAAAAAAAAATCTATGTATTTCCAAAGAACAGATTAGACAATTTTGATTACACCATATGATTAGTAGATAATTATCTTCTGGCTTTAGTTTTAATACCACCATTTACTATTAAATTCAGAAAACAGATGAGCAGACATAAGGAAAAATACATATGCACATGCCAATCAAATATCCCTGTTTGACATATTTTGGCATATACACTTCTGGTTTTCATAAAAATAATAAAACTGTGAAAATCATCTTTCATATAACCCGACCAGGAATGGCTCCAAAAAAGCAAATGCTTATTTAGGCTACGCTTTAAATAAATGTATGCCTGACTTACTGTCTCAGTCTGCTTAGGCTGCTATATAACAAAATGCCACAGACTGGGTGGCTTATCTACAACAGAAATTTGTTGCTCATAGTCTGGAGACCGAGAAGGCCAAGATCAAGGCGCCAGCATGGTTGTCTTCTAGTGAAGGCTCTCCTGCCGGTTCTTTAGCCAGTACCTTCTCTCCATGTCCTCGGCTGGTGGAAGAAACTAGGGGTGTCTGCAGCCACTTTCATAGGGCACTAACCCATTCATGATGGCTCCACCCACATGGCTTAAGCACCTCCCAAAGGCGCCTCCTACTAATACCATCACATTGGAATTAGTATTTCAATATATGAATTTTAAAGATCAGATCATAGCACTTACCAAAATTATGTCATGAATTTAGGACTAAAACCCAAAATTTAACCAACCAACACTTTTTATATGTATTTTTGTATTAAGTTAATTACAATGAAGGTAAAAAATACCTATCCTGATTAGGAAAATTTCGAGTGCCAATTTATGTAAGTACATAGTGTTAGGTTGTATATGTGTGTGTATACACGCACAAGCATGCATGTTTGGTGTCAATCAGGTGGATGAGGGAGAAAATGAAGTGTGGGAATAAGTACAAATAAGACACAATTCCTGCCCTAAAAACTCTTTTTTGCCTTAAAAGCAGTTAAATAAGGAAAACGTATTTTCACTTCTGTGTAAGTGATTTTGATTAATATTTGCTTAAGCACTGAAATAGAGAAACTGTCATCTTATGAAAAATTCAGTTACCTTCAGTGCAACTCAGCAGTTCTTTTACCCATATCTAATTGACTTCCTACTGCATTTCCTACCAGAGTAATTTCAAATTTCCTCTAATCTTCTCAAATGACCTGATCTACTCATTTTCCTCCCCTCCAAGCAGACAACCCCTGCATTGACTTTATTTAGATCAAGATAATCAGATAAGAGTTCCCTTCACTATCTTTTCCTTCCACCAAAATTGTCTCTGGGTTATCACCCATGAATGTCCATAGTTCCTCTTCCTCGAGATGAAGCTTGCTCTGCTCGTAACAGTCCTGTGCCAGTGGTGCCGCATGTGCTCCTCCCTGCCCCTGAGTGGTTTCTCTGCTGTTCTCTGCTCTGCTCTGAGTTGAGGAAGACTAGCCTGTTGCAACTACATCACTCAGCCGCTCCCATATTCTGGTTTTTGGTTGGGTTTGGACAATGGCAAGCAGTAGAAGGAAATCAGAGGGTGGGAGGAAGAAGCTACCAGGCAGTTTATTTCCCCACCCTTGACCCTTTGCCCATTTATTTTAACATTTATTCATTCACTCACGCATGGCCCTTTCCTGCTTCACTGCAGATGTGCTCTGGCTCAGCTCTCACTTGAACTTCTCTAAACCCTTTATTCCCTCCCTTGCCCGCTCCAGTCATAGGGACTTTCTGCTGTTACAAGTCCCTGGGCACCTCACCAATTCTTCCTGTTCCTTTAATCCGTTCTCACTTCTAGATAATCCAGCCCTTTAAAGTCACCCGTTTTGAACATGCCATGTGCATCCAGGTAGCCCCTTGACTGATGCAAGCTACTTTCACCTTCTTTAGGTCCAATCTGCAACTGTCTCTTTTTACCTGGCTCACAATTTTCCTTTTTTTTTCTTTCACTCATTAGTACATATGTTCAAATTTCATTGATATTGGGACACCCTCTTCCTTCTTACTCTTTCAAGGTGTTGCCCTGTGGTAAACTTACAGCCCTTTCTTCAGCGTTGTCTACAAACATTTAAATGTGGTATCTGCTTCCGTAACTGTTCTAATAGAATTATGTCTTATTTCTTACTAATATGGAACAAAGTTAAAAAAAAATAAATGTCCAGCTTGCCCTAACTGGTTTGGCTCAGTGGGTAGAGCGTCGGCCTGCGGCCTGAAGGGTCCCAGGTTCAATTCCGGTCAAGGGCATGTACCTTGGTTGTGGGCACATCCCCAGTAGGAGGTGTACAGGAGGCAGCTGATCAATGTTTCTCTCTCATCAATGTTTCTAACTCTCTATCCCTCTCCCTTCCTCTCTGTAAAAAATCAATAAAAATATATTTTAAAAAATAAAAAAATAAAAAATGTCCAGCTTAACAAACTGATGGGGAAAACCCCTTTAACTCCTAGAACACAGCAGATTCCTAGAGGATTCCTACACAGGCTTTCCTGATCGTACACACCCCCTACTTCCTGCAAAAATAACTATCCCTGTTTACGTTAGAGTTTTACTACCTAAATGTTCATCAATAATAAAAAAAAGTTAATTTTGTTGTTTTTGAATTTTATGTATGAAATCATAATGGTAATTTTCTTACTGTGTTGGCTTCTCTTCCTTAACTTTATGCTTTTAAGATCCAGAAGTGTTTCTGTATGCATATGTAGTCTGTTTTCATTGCTGTTTAGTATATGCAAATCCATCATATGCATATACTATTATTTATTTATTTTACAGTTGTTGGCAGTTTTGAACCATGCACTATGAACTTTCAAGTGCATGTATCCTAATGACCATAAGCAAGCATTTCCATGGGGTTTATGCCTAGGCATGAAATAGGCTGGGTCATATGTCTGTCTTCCAGGTCTATTAGAAATGGCCAATTGTTTTCCAAAGTGAACTTAACAGTTCACTCTTCCACCAGCAAATTATGAAAATACCTGTTGATTTATATTTTTGTCAACACTATTAGCACTCACTATTGGATTTTTGCCATTTTATTTGTTGATGTGTTATATCTTATTGTGACTTTAGGTTGCATTTATTTCCTTGATTGCTGGTAAGATTATGCATATCTTGAAGTGCTTTTTAATATTTTTGCCCATTTTCCTTTTTTTGCCCTTTTCTTGTTGCATTTTGAAAATTTTTAATATATTCAGAATATGAGCCCTTGTCGGGGTGGCACAGTTGATTGGAGCATCATCCCATACACCAAAAAGGTTGTGGGTTCGATTCCCAGTCAAGACACACACCTAGGTTATGGGTTCCATCCCTAGTCAGGGCATGTATGAGAAGCAACTGATTAATGTTTCCCTCACATCAATGTTTCTCTCTCTCTCTCTCTCTCTCTCTCTCTCTCTCTCTCTCTCTCTCTCTTTCTCTCCCTCCTTCTCTCTCTCTCTCTCTCTCTCTCTCTTTCTCTCTCTCTCCCCTCCCCCACTTCCTTTCTTTTTAAAAATTAATTAAAAAACATATCCTTGGGTGAGGATGAAAACATATATATGGTGATCCCCCAAAATGTATGCACACAGTTTGAATAATGAGAAAGGCAGTGTTTATTAAACTACATTTCATTTTATCAGCTGTTAAAGTGCGTATATATATTTTGAGGAACACCCTGTAGATATTCAGAATATGAGATTTTAGTAGTTACATGTGTTTGCAAATATATTCTTCTTATTCATAGATTGCCCTTTTTACTCTTTAAGTACAATTCATTGATGAACCTGAGTTCTTAATTTTAATGTAGTCCATATGTCAATTTTTCTGTTTTTGCTTAATTTGTGTTGTCTTAATAAACCAGTTCCTACTCCCAGGCTCTTATTGAGAGACTACTATATTATATTCTTGAACTTTTACTTGATGTTCTTCGAATTAGGCCTAAAGTTTCTCTAAAATTTATGTGTGTGTATTAGGTAAGATAGGGGTTTATTTAATTTTGTGTTTTACTTATGGATAACCAGTTTTTGCAAAACTATTTACTTAAAAGATTATTTCCCCTCAATGTGTTACAAAACTACCAGTGCTAAATATCAAAAGTCATATTTGTGTGGTGTGGTTCTGAGCTTCTATTTGGCTCCATTCATACCTTGGTGTCTCCTTTCACTGATACTACCTGCTCTGAATTACTGTGTCTTTGTCATTATTTTTGAAATTTGTAGAGCAAGTCCTATACCCTTGATCTTTTTCTTCAAGCTGTCTCTGGTCTCAGATATTTTTGGCCCTGTGTATTTCCACACAAATTTTGAATTTGCTTTCAAGTTCTTAAAAATAATAAAGCAACTATTTGTATTTTGATACTAATTGCAATGACTCTATATGTCAATTTGGAGAGAGTTGATACAATTCCAATATTGAATTGTCCAACCCCAGAACAAAAAGGTGAAACACGTTGTGAACTTGTGTATTACCTTTGCACAGGGCCATGCTAATCTCTGCATTGTTCTAATACAGATTTGTTGCAATAGGAGAATAGGAGTGGCTAAGTTAGAATTAGAGTTAGTAGTCAAAATATGGGCTGTTTGAGCCCGGCCAGTGTGGCTCAGTGATTGAGCATCCACCTATGAACCCAGAGGTCACAGTTTGATCCCCAGTAAAGGGTGTGCAGGAGGCAGCCTATTAATTATTCTCTTTCATCATTGATGTTTCTATCTCTCTCCTTCTCCCTTCCTCTCTCTGAAATCAATAAAAAAAAACACATATTTTTAAAAATGGGCTGCTTGGATTTGAGGTTTTAGAGGTGATTGGTGAGGAAAAGGTCAGAAGTATAACCAGGGGAGTAGGTAGCTGAAAGGTGGTGGAAGAAACAATTATTAGAGATGAGAAGTCTGAGCCATTGAGAGTACAGTACTGGTACTCTAGGTACCATTTTTGAGTTACAGAATCAGGATAATAGTACCTACCACTGAGTATCATTGTTAGGTTTAAATAATGGGAATAATCCATATAAAACACTAAAAACAGTGTGTGGAATATTGTAGGTGTTCACTAAATATCAGCTACTATTTTTTGTAACTTTTGTTAATTTCCTCTTTTGTAATTAAGGAGGACTTGTTTCTCAGAAAGCTTCCTGAGCTTATGTGCTACTGAAATTTAGGCTTTCTCCTCGGAGCATGAGCTGGACAGCATTGAAAAGGGGCTAGTGAGACACATGGATATAACTATATGTTTTAAAACATATATTTAGGCAATAAATTTAGAGATAGAATAAGACACAGCAACTCAAGATATGTGTTAGACAAGTATGGGCTCCTTCAGTGAACCATAAATAACATTAGTTCAAAAACATTGAACTAAAAACTATAAAATAGCACATAGCTAGTTGTTTCATTGTCAATGTATTACAAAATGTCTTTTTAGATGCCATGTTATAAAATAAGCATAATCTGTGTAAACAGATAAAACAAAAAGACAAAAGTCAAAACTTCAACTCCTCTGAACACCTCAAGAAAAGACTAATAATAGACAGATGTTGTGATTTCACTTCATAGTTATTCTACTTTCTAAACATTCTGATTTCAGGAAAGATTGGCATATAATTCACACAGAGTAGTTCTTAGAAAGATGATCTAAGAGACAGATGTGCTGATTAAATGTACACCAATGTAATAGCATACAGCCTTCTTAGAAGCATCGCATTTATAGTATAAATATAGTGCAGCTTCAGAAAACCCCTAAGAATTACATAGGAATATAGACATTCTATGTCATATCAGTGCAAATACGAACAGAACCGGTGGAAGTGAAGACATACAAATATTACCTATAATCTACCCAGAAGAAATACAGGTGGGAAGTTGGATAGGGGCCACCAATGTTAAATCCTTTCCACTGTGCAAATAGCAAAATCTTAGAGCCACCTGTCTTCAAGTACATAATTCAAACTTCCCTAGTCATTCCCAAGATCACCGGGGGGAAAAGTAGCCACTGTGGAAATTGTTAAATTGGGAACCAAGTTGCGGACATTAAGGCGAATATTTTGGAATTAAATTCTGCGGGAGGATGCAGGCATGACAAATTTGGTGGTTAACACTTTGCTGGCGTGAATGCTTATTAGCCTGGCCTGGCCTTCCCGAGCACATTCAGGAGACTGCCCCTGAAGCAGCGAGCAGCCCGGCCTGTGGTAAATACTAGGGCCTTACCACACAACCGGGAGGAAGGAAGCCCGTTAGTGTCCTTCTCGCCCACAAGTACATACATATCAGTACATCGCCCTCAACTCCCTGGCAAGGGCATGTTTGAACCTCCTTTAGATCTGTGATTGCTTTCTTTGTTACTTATTTCTTAGAGTTTTCAGTAGCATGTGACTAAATGCTTGATCCTTGTCTGACTTCTCCAAACATTCTCGGTCCCTTCTGACCTTGTTTCTTTCTTATTCATTCACTCACCAAACCTTTATTTGGCACCACCGATGTGCTAGGTGCTATGTTGGCTGTTATCTATGTTGGTGAATAAAATAGATATTCTCCACGATTTTATAGAATTAATAGTTCTGGGATAATTATTCAGTTCCTGTAGCTTCCTCCTCTCGCATTCGCCTCAGCAGTATATCCCATGACACTTATCATTACTTTGCAAACAGTAAATGTTTCTGTAAATGTGTGCTCATCAGGAAATTAAAAGAAGAGGTTGAGAGGGCATTTGGAGCTCAGAAATTAGGAGAAAGTTTAAATTATTTTTCTAAAGCAAGTGTTTACCTCTTCTTCTTCTTCTTTTGTTTTTTAATCATTCTCTGAGGCTCAAAAACTGCTGTGGCTGCAAGAACACTCCCAAGGGGGTGGTCATCTATTCTGCATTAGGGATGCCAGTGCTATGCTCCATTAGTGTGGCGGCCCATGTGCTGACTGTGCTCAGAGAGGAAAAAACAAACTGAAGTGAGTGTGATTAGAAATTATTAATTTAGTATTAGGACAAAATAGTCTCATTATTTTTGCTGCTTGCTGCATGAATCTGATAGCAAGAGTCCAAGCACCCATCACTTATTTTCCCAATGACCCTTAATCTGACTTTAAGTTTGTTCATCTTTTAACATTTATTGATTGCATTTTAAAACAAATTAATTTTGGTTAAGCAAGCAATTTTCATGAATAGAAAAAATAATTGCAGGGTAGTGATTTTTATCTGTGGGGTGTGTGAATTACTTTGTCTTTGGGATGAGTTTATCGATAGAGTCTTCTGACTATAGTGCTATATAATTGCACTCAGGTCTAATATATTTTTAAAAGTAAAAAATATTTGATTTATTTATTATTATTTTTTAATCCTCACCAGAGGATATTTTTCCCATTGATTTTTAGAGAAAGTTGAGAATGAGAGGGAGAGACAGAGAGAGAGAGAAACACCAATGTGAGAGAGACACATTGACTGGTTGCCTCACTCATGCACCCGGAACAGGGCCAGGGATTGAGCCTGCAACCAAGGCACCCTGCAACTGAGACAGGTACCCTTGACTGGAATGGAAACTGGGAGCCTTCAGTCTGAGGGCCAATCCTCTATCCTCTGAGCAAAACCGGCTTGGGTGTAAAAAATATTTTAAATGGCTGTCCTTTATAATACATACATATAGTATATCTCCTAGATAATAAAAGACTAAGATGCAAATTGACCGAACAGCAGAGCTACCATTCACTATGACACAAACTGACTACTAAGGGGCAGATGCTCAATGCAGGAGCTGCCCCCTGGTGGTCAGTGCACTCCCATAGGGGGAGTGCTGCTCAGCCAGAAGCCAGGCTCATAGCTGGCAAGAACAGCAACAGTGGCGGGAGCCTCTCCAGCCTCTGCAGCAGCACTAAGGACCCCTCGGGGAATGTCTGCTGAGGGGTCTTGGACTGCAAAAGGACACAGGCCAGGCTGAGGGACCCCTCTCCTCAGTGCACGAATGTCATTTATATTATATATATATAAATTTGCTGACATAAATATGTCTATAATGTTAAGTTATTTTGTAAAAAAAAAATTCAGTTACGCTGACTTAAATCAGCTAATACAATTTCCAAATAAAGATGATTTTAAAAAAAACAACAAAGATATAGGAAGCCAATAGGCTGCCAAAAAGAATGGTTATCCTATAACCTATGATTTCATACTTATACCTGCGTAAATAGCCTCAGTTGCTTGGGCATTGTCCTGGGCACTCAAAGGTGGCCAGTTTCATTCCCAGTCATGGCACATGCCTGGGTGTGGTCTTGATCCCCTGTAGGGGGTGTGCAGGAGGTAGCTGATCAATGTTCTGCTCTCATATCCATATTTCACTCTCTCTCTCTCCCTTCCTCTCTCTACATATACATACATTAATATCTTACACCCTGGGTGGTTATAGGACAAAGTTAGCTCTGAAGTTGAGACAAGTTCAGTTAAGCTTGGAAAAGATGAGAGCACTCTCTGGAGAGTTTGAGAATGTGAGGAGTTTGTTTACTATGTAAAAGAAGTCCCAGATATGCAGGATATAGAGTAGGAATAAAGGGAAATGGAGAAATAGAACAAATTAGTCAATGAGAATTTGTTAAAGATAGAAGAATAAAGCCACTTACAATTTCACAGAACCACAGAACCAAAAATGGGGCATGAGGCACAGTGGGAATATCTAGCTTCAATTTCCCAAATAGACATCTTTCACATATTAGGCCCTCTATTCATTTCATAAATAAATAGTGTCAACTCAATTGTAATTTCAACCCAGACAGTGACAGACCATGACTTTTGACTATGGCCCAAATACAGTGCAAGTAAGATGATGTAAAATGCTAATAGTGCCCGGCACAGAAAGTTCCATATAAGTGTTGGTGATTAGTATTATAGCCATTTTTTTTTATCATTATTAGTTACTAGTATTCTTTCCTTGGTTTGGAAAAAAGTAATGTTCCCCCACAGAAAACATAGTCTCTGTTCTTCTTTGATTTTGTTCTTCACATTTTTTTTTGTTAATCCTCACCCAAGGATACTTTTTCCATTGATTTTTAGTGAGAGTGGAAGTGGAGAGAGAGAGAGAGAGAGAGAGAGAGAGAGAGAGAGAGAGAGAGAGAGAAACAGACAGAGAGATGTGAGAGATATACATTGATTGTTTGCCTCCTATGTCCTCACCGACCAGGGCTGGGAAATGAACCTAAAACCCAGGTATATGCCTCTGACTGTGAATTGAACCTGAGACCCTTTGGTGTGGGGGAAGATGCTCTACCATTGAGGCACACTGGCCAAGACTGTTCACTTTTAGAGTTTTGCTCATACAGATCTTGCATATATTTTATTAGACTTATACCTAAGTGTTTCATTTTGGGGGGCTAGGTAATGTGAATGATATTTTATTTTCAAATTCTACCTGTTCATTGTTGGATATGAGAAATCAGCTCATTTTTCTATATAAACTTTGTATCCTGTAAACTTGCTATAATCACTTATGAGTTATAGGAGTTTTTCAGTGAATTCTTTTGAATTTTCTATATGAATTATCATGTCACCTGTAAACATGTCTTCCTTCCCAATCTGTATGCTTTATCTTTTCTTTTTTACTTTATTGTATTAGCAAAGACCTCTAGTATAATCTTAAAGGAGTGGTAAAAAGGACATCTTATCTTGTACCTGTTCCTAGTGGGAAAGCTTCAAGATTCTCACCATCCTATCTAATAAAGAAGTAATATGCAAATTGACCATCAGTCCAACACACAAAATAGCTACCCCCATGTGGACACAAGATGGCCACCACAAGATGGCTGGCAGGGGAGGGCAGTTGTGGGCGATCAGGCTAGTAGGGGAGGGCAGTTGGGAAGGACCAGCCCTAGAGGGGAGGGCAGTTGGGGGCATCCAGGCCTGCAGGGGAGGGCAGTTGTGGGGCCCAGGCCAGCAGGGGAGGGCAGTTAGGGGCAATCATGCTGGCAGGGGAGCAGTGAGGCATCGATCATGCTGGCAGGGGAGTGGTTAGGGGGTGATCAGACTGGCAGGCAGAAGCAGTTAGGGGCAATCAGGCAGGCAGGCAGGTGAGTGGTTGGGAGCCAGCAGTCCTAGATTGTGAGAGGGATCCCAGATTGGAGAGGGTACAGGCTAGGCTGAGGGACACACACCTCCCCCGCTCCCCCCCCCCCTGCCCCAATTTTGTGCACCAGGCCTCTAGTTAAGTATAATTTAACTGTAGACTTTTAGGCTTTTTGAAGATAGCCTTTATGAAGTTGAGAAAGTTTCCCTCTATTTTACTTAGATTTTTTGAGCACTTACTATGTATCGGACACTGAATTCAATACTGTTTTACTTCAAACATATGATTTTGGTAAGATTATTTACCTTTTACAGTCATTTTGAGATATTCAACCACTTTATGAAGGCAACAGATTTAGTATTCTGACCTGGCAAGTTGCCAAATGATGCTTTCTTCATATCACAGTAGTCTCTGTGTCTGCTCTTAGCTTATAATTCTTTATTTTCTTCTTTTATTTTTCTGTATCCTCCCACTAGAATAGTAAAAAATATGAGGGCAGGGAGTTCTCTGTTTTGTTCGCTATTTAATCCCCAGTGTCCAAATTTGTGGCTGACCCATAATAGTTGCTGAACAAATAAATTAACTAGCAGAATGCATGTGTGTTCAGGCAGCCATTTCTGGTGACTAAGCTCATGAAAGAGTACTCACTGAATACTCTCACACTATGGACCAAAAGTGATCAGGTAACTGCCTTTCTTGGGTTCCTATGGCTAAAGGTATGGAGGAAGATAGATGGTGCCCTATAGTAGAGCCACAATTCTGGCTTTGACAACATAGAATTACACTTAACTATCAGTATCATTGATTAAATAAGACTAAGGATTTAATGCAGAAAGAAAATTTGAAATAAATTTTTTAAATCCCTTTACCTATTTACAAACAAGTTTAATTTAAAATCAGAGAACAAAGAGACTTTTTCTGTTACTCTAAACTTGTTGGCTGCTGTATGTCATCATTACTCCTGAGATCTTTCTATTATTTCAAAATCTGAAGTTAAAATTGGTAAGGGGATTTGAGTCTCTTATATTTCCCAGCTGGATTTTTTTAAATCTGAAAGATTTGCATGTACACACTCAAGGTTTTGGTTCTGTATTTTTAATGCCAGTTATGAAACGATCAAGTTACCGCACATAAGTTAATAAGTAGAGTTACAACAACAGGGCATTTGTGGCATTTCAACTAAATCTGAGGCAAAAGTAATTATGTTTAGTTAGATTCAAACTATGTGGCTGTTTAGAGTGAGTGAGATCTGTAGTTCTTATCCAAGGTCAGTATAGATATCTCCCCATTTGTGTATTACTGGATGGCACTTCTACATTCATAATCCTATCTAATAAAAGAGAAACATGGTAATTGGCGTACGACTGCTACCCTTCCCATTTGCTAATCAGGGCAATATGCAAATTAACTGCCAGCCAAGATGGTGGCCGGCAGCCAGGCAGCTTGAAACTAACATGAGGCTTGCTTGCTTCAGTGACGGAGGACTCC
>NW_006297140.1:605149-614201 GCF_000327345.1 Myotis davidii | reverse complement strand
TCCCTGGATTGTTCTCTTCTCCCAGCAACACATTTTCCTGACTGCCTTGAGTGTGACAGGGGACGGTGCCCAAACCCCCCAATCAGCCCTACCCTGAACATGACTGAGGGTGGAATTACAACCTCCTGATCGCCCTGCTCTGTGTATGACAGGGGGCGGCGCCCCAATTCCCCAATCGGCCCTGCTCTGAGCCCCATTAGGGGCTGCACCTAGAGATTGGGCCTGCCCTCTGCCACCCGGGAGCAGGCCTTAGCCAGCAGGTTGTTATCTCCCGAGGGGTCCCAGACTGCGAGAGGGCACAGGCGGGGCTGAGGGACCCCCTTTCCACTCTAGTGCACAAATTTTTGTGCACCGGGCCTCTGGTTAGCTATGTTCTACTATAAGCAATTGCTGTGTACAGTTTCCTGCCAGCTGATACTATACAGATAAGTTTGTTTAAAGCTGGTCCCATAGCAAAAAAGTTCAAGAAATCACCCATATTAGTTTTGAAAAGTAATACAGGCCCTGGAAGATATATATGGGAGGTAAAAAGGCATTGATAAAACTAGAACATGCCTTTTATATTACTTATGTGCTTCTCCAGACAGTTATCCACGGAAACTACTTGACAAACTTAAAATCTGATAATATAATTCAAATTTATATTATTTAAAATGAAACACCCTAAACACTTGCTTTCTTCACATAGCAAGCCAAAAGGACATCTCCTTTGTTTCCCACCATAGTAAATGCCAATTACTGAGGACTTATTTGCCAATGACTTAGTAATGCTATTTCTTATCCTCATTACAAACATACAAATGGCAATAATTTTGGCTTTTAAGAGGAAGCTAAGGGTTTGAAAACCTGGTTTGTCTGACTCCAAAGCATATATTCTACTTAATATTCACTTAAATGCAGATTGAATCACATATGATTAATAAAGTATGTGAGTGTTTTCAAAACGAAGGTCTGCTTCTTTGTCACCTAAAAAATATAATGAATGTCTTTTGATAATGATGAACTTCATGCCAAGCATTTGGGATTTTTTTCTAAAAATGAATATTCTTTTTCTTTTTATACTATTAAGCTATATTTTAGTATATCTCTTTCCTTTAATAATTATAATTGAAAAAATTAAGAGCAGGGATTGTCTTTCACAAAAAAGTAAAAAAAGAAAATGACTATATGCAATATTTTGAGGAGGAGAATGTGGATTATTCTGTTACCAGCACAGCCAATTTTTCCATTCATTCTGAATATTCAATGCCAACAGTAACAAGACACTATACCAAGGAAGAATGTTGGTAATCCTATATAATCAAAGCCTAATATGCTAAGTGTCCGGTCGACTGGTGGGCCGTTCAACCAATCAAAGCATAATATGTTAATGATATGCTAAGACTGCTTAACTGCTTGCTATGACATGCACTGACCACATGATGGAAGATGCTCCAAACGGTAAGTGGGCTTGCTGCTGGAGTCGGCTGATTGGGACTGAGCGAGATGGACGGGACATGCCCTGGAGCCCTTCTGTGGTCCCTCCCTGGCCCCAATCATGCACTGGTGGGGTCCCTCAGCCTGGCCTGCACCCTCTCGCAATCTGGGACTCCTTGGAGGATGTCAGAGAACCAGTTTTGGCCCGATCCCGCAGGCAAGGCCGAGGGACCACACTGGTGTACAAATTCGTGCACTGGGCTTCTCATCTAATATAAGCTGTCTCATCAAGAGACCCCTATAACCTTATGAAAGTAAAACCATGCTTTCAGGTAAAATCTGAGAAATACTAATTTCAACATTTAAATAAGTATTATTTTCCAAAGTACTGTGGCTTAGTGGAGTAAAATTTTTATAGTCTTTGGAGCTAGATTTTTAGTCTTTGGACCTGAGATCCAATTACCTGCCTGTTATTCTTTCTTTTATAAGGTCAACTGAGATAAATTATTTAACTACCCTAGGCCTCCATAACAGTTATAGAACTTAACTGTTGTGATCATTAAATGAGATAGGGTATATAGAAACCCTGGTAAATAATGGATGCTACCATTATTGTAATTGAGGCAGAACTTTAGATACATCCCAGTTAAAATCTTTTAATTTTTCTGTCAAAGACAGTGAGAACTGAAGAGTTTTTTGGCATGGCCTAGGACCCATGACCATGACTCCTGATCTCTACTAGTTCAATGCTGAATAATTTGCATAAAAAAAGAAAAAAATCTGATGGAGATAGTACGCCTTTAACTGGGGCCAGGTTCTGTTTTCACCTTCTCTCCCTGCCTGCCCATCTTTTCATTCTCCCTGCCCCCACCAGATCATTATACAGAACATTGAAAGTTGTATCAGACATTATCAAGGGAATGCATGTGCTAGGGTGATTTTTTAATCTATAAATTAATGAGTGACTCACAGGTAGAAAAATAGCTGGAATTAGCTGGCCTCCCACATTGGTAAATCCTGCCTTTTTATCTGCCTTCTAGATTTTGTGTTAATAAGAACAGGCTGGTTCAGAACACCATTAACAGCAGAGGTAATTCACAGCCACACATTATCACTTAGATCTTTCTTCTGCTTCACAGCCCAGGAATGGCAGTCAGCTAATAATAAAGAACTCTGGATCATTTGGAAATGTCTATATAACCTTGATCTCTTCTATCTCAGGGAGATATTATCACTCTATTGTCCCTGAATGCACACTCAATTTCAAAGACAGTTTGACTCCTGGGGATTTGGGGAGGTCATGGCACTGGGGGGAGCCATTCTTTCAGAAATAAAGTTTCTTATCTTCAGACCTCTTGCTTCCATCATTAGGAAGCAGAAACCCTGACACTTCCACAATGGAGTCTATTAGGTGCTGCCTTTTCTGTAAATGTCATTAAATATACCCTTTCCTTTTTGGACTTCCTTTTGATCATCCTGATCCATATCGTTTTTGTTTTGTTTCTGTAATATTCATAGCAAGGCTTCAAGCCAGGCTCATCACGTCATGATAGATTTTGTTACAACACGGATATGATGAAAAGTGATGTTCCAAAATTCTGAATCAATATACTGCATCTAGACTTGATTACTAATGTTGAATTAGATAACTAAGGCTAATCTTACATCTAAAACGCTAATATAAATGGAAGCTCTAGTGAATAATAATTTTGCCAAATCAGAAAATTGTTTCTGAATATAATATTCCATTTTGTTATTTATTTACTTACTTATTTGTTTATAACAAATATTAAGATGTAAATAAAATTCATATTTCAGACATGCCTTGGTCCTTTAATTATCTATTCATTTTTTAAAAGAATATGATAAGAAGACATTAACATAGGTGTCTTTATAGTGTTTATGGATATTGGGACCAATAAGCTAATTTTTTAATACACTTTAATAGAAATTTTGGAAAAAATACATCCCGATGTTAAAAGAAAAATATTGAAAAAAATAGGTTTTTTTTTTTGAAGAAAATAGTTTTAAGAAGCTCACATTTTATTTAGATGAATGGCATGCCATGGTAACAAAGCAAAGATAATAGAGTTTACTTCCATACCTATCTCATATATCAAGTGATTTGGCACTCCACATAAAAACCACAGGCCACCCATCTGCAAAATACATTTCTCCATTTTATCTGGAAGCTTGGTTTCATTATATTTAATACAGAGCCATAGAACAATTTTTAATGGGAACTCTTTAGTCTGAGTTCAGTAACACATACTGTGTGCAAAAAAACTCATCAGAAAGTAAATTGAATTAAGTAAAAAAAATGTAAAAACATGTTTTACCTATTGACATATTAGAATGCTATATAACATAATGAATGAAAAAGAGCCTGGATTTTAAAACTCAACTTTGCCACTAAGAATTTTATGACCTGGGAAAAATTACCTAATTCTTCTCAATATCATTTTTTTTATCTTTTTTTTTTTTAAAACATTTTATTTTTTATTACAAAGGGTATTACATATGTGTCCATTTTTCCCCCCCGCCCTAGACAGTCCCCTAGCCTCCCCTATTTTATCTTTAAAAATGAGGGTTGCCGGGCTGGTGTGGCTCAGTGGTTGAGCATCATCCTATTACCCAGAAAGTCACGTTTCAATTCCGCCTGGCTGGTGTGGCTTAGTGGTTGAGCATCGTCCTATTACCCAGAAAGTCACATTTCAATTCTCGGTCAGGGCATATACCTGGATTTCAGGCTCCATCCCCAGTGTGGGTCTTGGAGGAGACAGCCAATCAATGACTCTCTCCCATCATTGATGTTTCTATCTTTCCCTCTCCTTTCCACTCTGAAATCAATACAGAATATATTTTAAAAATAAAAAAATTTGAAGGTAACCAAAAATTACTTTTATCTATAACTATGTTTTACTAATTGCTTTTCCACTGTAGTGTTAAAGAAAGAAAATAAAGTTTATTTCTCAAGATTTGGAGCCGATAAACTGAGGACTTCAGCAGGCATCTGTTGACTTGGGCATGCAAGAGTCTATATCCTCCTTCTGTAAATTTGGCCCAACGTGCAAGCACTGATTATATGGATCTGGGTAATGTGGCATGGGTCCATGTCCTGTCCTCTTTTATGAGTACCCTCTCCATTCAAATATTTATTTTATAAAAGGGAGAAATATAAAGGTAGTTCATCTCAATGATCAGAGACTTCAGTGTTCACACATGACAGAGACTTCAGTGTCTACACATGACAAAGAATAAAGACCTTATTTGATTAGACCAAGAAAGTTACTAAACAGACAACAACAATAAAATGCAGAGGAAATCCTGGGGTAATATCTTATTACTAAAGTTTTCACTTTATTTTATTTAAAATGTCAAATTTTTAACAGAAAAATAGAAGACACACAAAATATGGCCCATACCTGAGATTAAAAAAGCACCAGAGAAACTATTCATAAAGAAACTCAGACATTGGAATTGCTAAACAAACATTTGAAATCATTTATTTTAAGTATGTTCAAAGAACTAAAGGGAGACATCTCTCAAGAATTAGAGGAAAATAAGAGAATGATTTCTTACCAAATGAAGAATACCCATAAAGATATAGAGATTATTTAAAAGAACTAAAAAGAACTAGATAGAAATTCTGAATAACTGAAGTGAAACTCACTAGAGGCATTCAAAATCAGCTTTGAACTGAGAGAAAAAAAGGATCGATGAATTTGATGATAGATCAATTTCATTTCTCCAATCTGATAAACTAAAATATAAAAAAATGAATTTCTCAGAGACCTATAAGAGAGCATCAATTGTACCAACATAAGCATAATGGGAGTCTTAGAAGAAGGAAGGGCAAAAAGGACACTTGACTAAATAATGGCCAAAATGTTTCAAATTTTATGAAAAATATTGATTTATACATTCAAGAAGCTCAACAAACTCTAATAGCATAATCAGAAACAACAAAGTCAGACTGTTAACAGCCAAATCCAAAGAGAATCTTGAAAGCACTAAGGTATAAAGAACAAAATGGGTATTATATAAAAGAAAAATGCAATATCCATAATTTAATAACTTAGTTAATGTGCTCAATGGCAAAACGAAGTTACCCAGTTCAAAAAAAAAAGAAAGAAAGAAAGAAAGAAAGAAAGAAAGAAAGAAAGAAAGAAAGAAAAAGGAGAGAAACTAAACTTTAAAAAAAAAGTTTAACAAAGCCCCAGGGACATATGGGACTATAAAAAAAAAAGGAATAACAGAAATAACATATCTTGGAATTGTGGAAGTAGAGGAGGAAGAGGGCAGGGCTGAAAACCATGCACTATACAGAATGATCCTCCCGCTACCCCCAAGTACCCACCTGGCCCTATTCCCAGATATGTCGACATTATTGACTATATTCCCAACGTTGCAAACTGCATCTCTGTGGCTATTCTGCAACTATCAATGTGTACTAATCCCTTCACTTCTTCACCCAGCCTCCTAACTTCCTCCCCTTTGACAGCTGTCAGTCTGTTCTCTTTATGTATGAGGTGGTTTCTATTTTGTTTGTTTATTTTGTTCATTAGATTCCACATATAAGTGAAATCATATGGAATTTGTCTTTCTCTGACTGGCTTATTTCACAGGTAGAATTTTTTTTTTTTTAAAAAGAGGGCAGTTCTGAAAAACCTCAAAAAGTATTGCCCAAAGCCTTCCCAAATTTGGATGGGGAAGCATAAACATAAAGATTTGGGAAGCTGAGCAACCCCAAACAGGATAAATTCAAAGAACTACATGCTAAGACAATCTTAATTAAATTTCTGAAAACTAAAACTAAAAAAAACTTTGAAAGCAGTCAGCAAAAATTGACACCTTACCTAGAGAGGAAAAAATAATTAGAATGGCATCAGAATTCTTATCAGAAATGATGAACACCCCCCAAAAGAGGCAGCGCAACATTTTTCAAGTCCTGAAAGGAGAGAAATCTAAACCCAGAATTCTACATCAGCGAAAATATCCTTTAGAAATAAAGGGGACAATCAAGACATTTTTCAGATGAAGGAAACTAATAAAATTTTTCACCAACTGGCCTTACTTAAATGAATGGCCAAAAAAGTGTCATTTTCAACAGAAAGAAAATAGAAGAGACCTGGGAAGATTGGGACAGATATTACCTAATTTCTTCATTTCAGAGTTACTATTTTTTCCTGTAATGAAAAGGCAATCTGTTGGGAGATATTTCAAGGTCATACACATATCCCACTCCCCATCAAAACCCTCCATCCAGATTTTGTATCCATTGATTCTTCTTTATGAGCCAATCTAAATTATGATGGTTTGAAAATGATGGTTTTACAACTTCAGCACTTCCTCCACTTTACCAACTTACATTTCTTCCCAAATTATTTCTTTGGTTATATATCTATTTAATATCAACATGGGCATGTGAATTTCTATGTCTTTAATAATTTATAATTAATTATATTCGTGAGTTGTTTAGTGCACAAAGTATCTCAGTTTTATCCAGTTGAAGACACTTTGGACTCGTGTCCTTGTGCATGCCCCTCTATTTTATTAGGCAGTTTTCATTTCTTAAATAACAAGGTATGCCCAGCTCATCTTATTCCTTCTTTGTCCCAGCCCTGGAATATATCATTTCTCTGTGAGCTCTAGTTCTCTTTAACAAGAAATAGTACTAAAAACCAAGTTTTTGGCATTGGGTATGCTCATTGTCACTGGTGTATCTTTGGTTATAATTAATTTGAGTGGAAATAGCTAGAAGCTATATGCACACAACCAAATATATCCACATAAACACATTTGTGTATGTATACATACACACATTAATAAAACTATGCATATTCACATGCAATTGCATATATATGTTTTAATGATACCTCCAATTCTAATTCATTGTCATGGGTTTTTTCTTTGTCTTTCTTCTTCCACATTTTTATCTTTCTTTTTCTACAGTGAGAATCTGGTTCATAACAGCATCAATATCTATATTTATTTGCTCATACTCCTATAATATACCTAAAATAGATTCTCAATAGCTTCACCCATACATGGCTATATAGATATTCTCTTTCTATGTGTAAATCAACTTCAAAACTAACATAGTTTTTTTTTCAAGACTTTATCAATTACTGTAATTTTAGCTACAAGTAAGAGAAAACCCCGATTCAAGCTTTCTCTAAAGTAACAAAGTTTGCCCTGGCTGATGTGGCTTTATTGGTTGAGCATCATCCTATCACCAAAGGGTCACTGGTTCTATCTTGAGTCAGAGCACATGCCCAGATTGTGGGTTCATCCCCAGTTGGGGTACAGTTGGGGTGTGCATGGGAGGCAGCCAATCAGTGTTTACTCTCTCATAAATGTTTCTCCCTCTCCTGTCCTCTTTCTCTCAAAATCAATAAAAACGTATTTTTAAAAAAGAACAAAAAATTAAAGTAACCAAGTTTGTTATTCACTTGTCCATTTGAGAAATATTGAGTACCTATTACGTACCAGCTACTGATCTAGGCTACTGAGACATAGCCTTGACAAAACAGTGTCCCTGTTTCATAGAGCTTATGTTCTAGAGAGGCTGTAGACAATGAATAAGTAACCAAATGAATCTGATATTCTATTATGTAATAGAAAGCCCATTGTAGGGGAGGTGCTCCAGAGTTGGTATGAGCTGTCAGCTATGTCTTCATGTCCGTTGATGTGCCCTGTTTTCCTTGATATTGGCTTTATATTCAGGTAGGGAGCAAGATGGATACAAAAGTGCTTGACACCTATTCTTCCAGAGAAAAAGATAAACCATTCCTTCTTGTTGCTCTAGTTTAAGAGAGAGAAAACTTTCCCCAGATCTCTTAGTGGACTTTTCTTCACTTTAATCCATAAAATTTGGTTCACACATTCATTTGAGAACAAATTATTGGCAAGAAAAAAACAAAACAAATAAATCACTATGATTAACTCAGAAAAATAATTTGGGAAGGAATGGATGTTGTTGGATCAACAGCAATTCCCCCTACAATGGCTTTATGATAATAGATGAGTAATAAATATATTTTAAATGTAAATATGGTTTGTTTTCAATGAATGTTTTTTTCTTATATTTTATATATTTTAGAAGCTCCTGAATAGAAAATAACCAAACAAAAACAGACTCAGAGAATTTCATTACCCCTCTTTTTATTCACAAAAAGCAAACACCAAACAGATCTCTTTAAGAAGCTTGTGTCTTATTTTATTAAAATCTTCCTGAGTAATTTTCCTTCCAATTTCAATTAATTTGAAAGCAATCTAGTCAGACATTTATTACAGGGAGAAGTCATAGATTCAACAAACTTTTGTAATATATTTCAAATATCAGAATTATGTGGAAAATATATTCATAGAAGGTAAGTCATTTAATTTCTAATATGTGGACCATAAGGCAAACTAATTAAATTCAGCCTAATAAACCTGAACTACAGCTGTTTTGTAGTAGGAATGAATAAGTTTTCTGTATTAGTTACTGAGAATACATGCTTTGTTTCATGTTTGTTTATTGAATCCATGACAATTGAAATGGTTGAAAACTTCACTTGTTTTTCTTGAGCCCATGTTTCATAAATATTATGGTTGGTTTCTAGGAAATATATTCACAAAGGAGGCTGGA
>NW_006297140.1:601649-604415 GCF_000327345.1 Myotis davidii | reverse complement strand
TCAAAAAGAGTGTCAAACTGCAGCGGGAAGGCCAGGGAGGGGTGGGGGGCCGGAGGTAGGGGGGTAAGAGATCAACCAAAGGACTTGTATGCATGCATATAAGCATAACCAATGGACATGACACTGGGGGATAGGGGAGGCTAGGGGACTGTCTAGGGTGGGGGGAAAAATGGACACATATGTAATACCCTTTGTAATAAAAAATTTAAAAAAATATTAATTGACCATAAATGCATGGATTTATTTATGGGCTCTCTCTTCTTTTTCCTTGATCTGTATGTCTGTTTTTATGCCAGTGCCATGCTATTTTGATTATTATGGTCTTGATGTTTAGTTTGATATCAGGTCACAGGATACCTCAAACTTGGTTCCTTTTTTCTCAAAATTGCTGAGGCTATTCAGGGTCTTTTGTGGTTGTATATAAATTTTTAGAATATTTGTTCTAGTTCTCTAAAATACTCAACACCAAAACAAAACAAACAATCCAATGAAAAATGGGCAAAATACCTTAATAGACACTTCTTCAAAGAGGACATACAAATGGCCAATACACATATGAAAGATGCTCAACATCACTAACCATCAGAGAAACACAATGAGCCCTGGCCACCATTGCTCAGTGGTTCAAACATAGGTCCTCACACCAAAGGGCTGTAGGTTCGATTCCAGGTCAAGAGCATGTACCTGGGTTGCAGGTTCGATACACAGGCCCAGTCAGGGAATGTATGGGGGGCAACCAATCAATGTGTCTCTCTCACGTTGATGTTTCTCTCTCTCCCTCCCCACCTCTTTTCCACTCTTGGAAAACAAAACAAAGCACAATGAGATATCACCTCACACCTGTCAGGATGGTTATTATCGATAAATGCACAAATGGCAAGTGTTAGCAAGGATGTAGAGAAAAGAGAACCCTGTGCACTGTTGATGGGAAGGCAGATTGATGCAGCCACTGTGGAAAACAGTATGGAGTTTCCTCAAAAAATTAAAATGGAGCTACCTAATGAACCAGCACTTCCACTTCTGGGAATATATCCAAAGAAACCCAAAACGCTGATTCAACAGAATATATGCATGCGCCCCTCTGTTCATTGCCTTGCTATTTACAATAGCCAAAATTTGGAGCAGCCCAAGTGCCTATCAGAAGATAAGTGAATAAAAAAGCTTGGTATATTTGCAATGGAGTACTACTCAGCTGTAAAAAAAAAAAAAAAAAGGGAATCTTACTTTTCATGACAGCATGGATGGAACTTTTCGGTATTATGCAAAATTAAATAAGGCAGTCAGGGAAAGACAAATGCCTTATGATTTTACTTATATGTGGAATCTAATAAACAACAACAACAACAAGAAACAGATTCATAGACACAGAGAACAAACTGACATCTGTCAAAGGGTAGGGGGTCTAGGAGACTGGGTGAAATAGATGAGGGGATTATGCCAAAAAAATTATGGACAAGAGTATGATGCTTACCAGAGGAAAGCATGGATGGCACAGGTGGAGAGGATAAACAAGGATAAATGGTGACTGAAGGCAAAGAGACATTGGATTGTGAGTACACAATGCAATGTGCAAACGATGTACCTACTTGAAACCTATATAATTTTATTGACCAATGTTAGTCCAATAAATATAATGAATTCAATAAATAAATAAATGCAATGAATAAATAAGAGTATCTACTAGAGATATTTAACATTTATTAGAGGTCATTTTTATTTATGGATTTAACATGAAGAAAATATTCTAATAGTCTTACCTCTAAATAATATGCACTTTTAGACTATAAGAGAATGTGCAGGGTAGAAAATATTTCTGAGTTTAACCTAATTATGCCTTTCGAGAAGTTATAAATAAGTGGAAGCTAGAAATAGAAAGCACATGAGTTCTAAGGAGTTGACTCACATGCTTTTATTTTAAAACCAATGTACAGATTGAGAATACTGTGAGTATATAGTTTTCAATGCCAGTAATAGTCACATATTTTTGTTTTAGCTTTTCATGTATTACATATGAGGTAAGAAGATAAGTTAGGGAGAAACCAAGATGGCGACATAGGTAGACACCGGAAATTGCTGCCTTGCACAACCACTTCAAAAATACAATTAAAAGACAAAACAGACATCGTCCAGAACCACAGGAAGGCTGGCTGAGTGGAAATTCTACAACTAGAAGGAAAGAGAAAAGCACACTGACACTCAGAGGAGGTGTGGAAGTAAAGTGCAGAGGTATGGAGGCACGTGCGGAAAGGGCTGGCAACTGAGGACGTGGTTGTCTTTTTCAATCAGGAGGGAGTCTCAAGCTCCTGATGGCTCTGAACTCCAGTTCTGGGCGAGTCTCTGGGGACCCAGACTCATAAGGGGAGAAACTGGACTGTCTGGCAGCAGGCAGAACTCAAGGGTGATTTCTCTCAGAGGTGCTGGCGGCAATTACCACAATTACCTCGGGACACTGAGACCTGGGGCCTCTTAGGGCAGGGCTGAGGATCAGCCATAGCTGTTTGCTCTGCCCTATTGATTCCCCAAGACGCCACCACCCAAGCTGTGCGCAGAGGCTTTGGCATATGAAAGGCGTGGCCCTCTGCAATCTAAAATTACCTAACAAACTGCAGCTGGGTCAGAGAGACCCAGAACTTCCAAAAGAAGGCCCAAGGCCCCACAGCAGCTTGCATTGCTTCAAAGCTAGGCCTCATCTGGGCACCTCCAAACCCCAAACAAAGAAGAGGAATCTGCAGATCTCTCCATAGCTCCTGCTGGGTAGACTCAGGA
>NW_006297140.1:593900-600467 GCF_000327345.1 Myotis davidii | reverse complement strand
GGGGCAAAGAAAGGGAGTGGACTGACTATTCTCGGGAGGGAAAGGGGTGTGGGGGTGTGGAAAGAGACTGGACAAAAATCATACACCTATGGATGAGGACAGTGGTGGTGGGGGGGTAAGGGCAGAGGGTGGGGTGGGAACCACGTGGAGGGGAGCTATAGGGGGAAAAAGAGGAACAAGTGTAATAATCTGAACAATAAAAATATAATTAAAAAAAAAAAACAACACAAAAAAAGATAAGTTAGTGCTGTGTTCCATCAATTAGTCATCTTGGAAGGTAATGCCCCTCCTTCAATGATGCTTCTCTTTCTTATAGACCTATGTGTAATGACTCTTTTTAGAATCCTTTTTGGTGTATATGAGAAACCAGTCTCATCATTTTCAAGCCATATCTTTAATTTTCTCCCACAAATGTTGCAACACCAAATAATCATTAGATTTGGATCCAAGTGACATTCAGTCACTCAAAGAATAAGTAGATGAAATCGGTCCTCAATAGAGGAAAGTTTGCTTACCTTGATAATCATTTTAAAGTGAAATTATGCATTTGAATCTAATAATATTGAAAGTTGTTGGGAAAAGACTCATTCTCAATGAGCCAAATTTGGGATCATATGAAAAATAATCAGTGCCTTAATAAATAATTATACCATCTGTAGTATGAAATATATGTTATTCTTAGTAGCATAAATTATGCTGATAAAGAGAACTAGGTATGATTTTAGTATTTGAAGCAAATACTAAATATATCTGACAGGAACAATGAATCTATACTTCTTCCACTTGGTGTCCTCTTGAACAGTCTCTGAGCCTTTGTAGGGGATGAGAGGTTCTTTTTGTTTTTTGATAAATGTTTATATTTGTGGCATAGATATTTGGGGAGATAAAACAAGGACTTCTCATTCTAAAATAACACACTATTTTGTTTCTTGAGAAGATTATATAACAAGATGGAAAATGGAATGATTTCAGCCTCTGTCTGACTAAGTCCCCAAGTCAGAATTTCTACTTACACCATGATAAGTAGTTTCCCCTAACTGCCTTTCCCTGCAGACCTGGACCCACCCCCAACTGCCCTCCCCTGCTGGCCATCTTCTTTTGCTGGCCTGATCTCCCACAACTGCCCTCCCCTGCTGGCCATCTTGTGGCGGCCACCTTTGACCACATGGGAGAGGCCATCTTGTGTGTTGGATATATAGGATAACTGTTTCAGTCTTCTTTTTACTGATATACTGCCAGAATTGCAGTTTATAATCAACTCCAAAAGTTATTTCCAGAAGAAGATAAGAACCTCGGAGCTGAAATCAGTGATGTTAGTGCTAGGCAGCTACAATAGAAAAATAAGGAAGACACCTTGGCACTAATGCCTACACTCTGCCAGACCCTGTGCCAGCAGCCTAGGCACAATATCTTCTTGGTAATTTTAGGGAAAAGGTGTCATAGTCCATTTTATCATTGATATCAAAGTTCAAGGAGGTTAAGTGAGTCACATTGTTAGGTCAGGTAGCTACTAAGTGATAGAATCCAAATGGATAGAATCCAGGATTCAATCCAAATCTTTGTAATGGTGTCTTTCTCTCTCAGGGAACACGTGGGCACTCAGCCACAGTCCTTCCACCATCGACCCATCCTACAGAATCGGATTCCTATTTTTCTTCCTTACCCTTAGGTTATTTGGTGATGCAGCTAAGTGAATAAAAGTTCTTCCTTTTAGAACTAAAGAAACGGAAACATTCATACAAGGACGTGAACAGTATGAAGAAGAAATTCAGCCCTAGCCAGTTTTGCTCAGTGGGTAGAGCATCCACCTGCGGACTGAAGAAGAAATTCACAGAAAGTCAGCCCTGCCAGAACCTCTCTGACCCATGTCCAGGTCACTTCTCCCTAACTCACTTCACTCCAGACACACTGACTCTTTGAAGCAAGTCAGCCACAGTCCCACTTCAGCGCCTTTGCACTGAGGGCCTTCTCTTCCTTCAAATATCTACATGGCTAATTCTCTGACCTCCTTCAAGTGTTTACAATGAAGGAGGTGGTACACCTTCTCTTTTACACCTGTGCTGATCATCCTACTTAAAATTGCAACCAGTTCCACAATCCACAGCTCCAATTCCTCTTGTCTTGCTTTGTTTTATTCAAATTTTTTCTAGAACAGCTAATTATTTATTATGTCTATTATTAATATGTTTTAATATGTTTTTATTGATTTCAGAAAGAGGAAGGAAGAAAGATAGAAACATTAATGATGAGAGAGAATCATTAATCAGCTGCCTCCTACATGCCCCACACTGGGGATCCAGCCTGCAACCCAGCATGTGCCCTGACCAGGAATCAAATCGTGACCTCCTGCTTCATGAGTTGACACTCAACCACTGAGCAACACCAGCCGGGCTTATTGTGTTTATTAGTTATTGTCTCTCCCCTTCACTAGAATGTGAGATCCATGTTACCATGGATTTTGTTGTTGTTCTAGCTCAAATGTCTACAAGGTTGCCTGGCACAAGGTAGGCATGTACTGTATATTTATTGAGTAAATGAGTTACTAAGTACTGACTTTTATCCACTAGTGGAGCTATTACATACCAATGTGACTTATTGGCACCTTACTTTTTGGTTTTTGCTCTGCTGCACTTGCTGGAATTCCACTAATCATCTTGAAATGGCCCATTCTGTAAGTTCACCCTTGATCCCATGAGACCGATCTGGGGTTCAACTATAGAGTCCAACCAATACTGACTGACCTCCTGCCCTCACCTGATAAGTCTCTGTCACAGTCAACTGACATGAAAAAGCTCTTAATTTTCATAACATGTATTTGTCAACCTATTTTAGATTTATAAATTATAGCCACTGCTTTTGATAGATGCATGTGGATTTCAATTAAAATATACTATTTTTCATCACAATGAATTTTGATATGTGAATATATTCTAGTACTTACTAGGTAGATTCTTTCCAAAATATTGATTTCTGATTCTACTTTGTAATTAAAATATAGGCATGAACCAATGATTGCATGCAATATATGGTAGCTGTGTTTGCATAAAACTCAAAAATAAATATTTGTATAAGAGATTGGAATAAACTAAATTTAACATTGTCTGTAACTGTGAAATTGATAATCCTTGCTTCTACAATGAAAGATTTGCAGAGAAGATTATCTATTCAACACCATTCCCTTGTGGATCTATTTAGTGCAACTTTACTTGCAAGAATCTGTAAAAATGCTAATAAACCACATTTTTCAGCAGCTTAGATCTAGTTCTTTATTTGTTTCTGGCTTTGAGATAACTTTGAGTAGGAAATATAGTGTCACCATGGGTAATGAATGATGCATGCATGAAATAGTGACCTTAAAACAGCACATTTCTCTTAAAGGAATCAATTTACAAACCATTGCAGCTTAAATTTTATGAGCAATTATGTATCATGTCTTTACTATGTAAATGTTAGAAAATCTATTTTAATCAACATCAATTTCCATGAAATTGTAATTTTGCTCATGTTCATTAAAAAGGATAAACTAGATATGGAAAATGGTCTTAAGGAAACAAAGATTAAAAGAAATATAGAAAAATTGTAGGGAACATGCATTTTTCTTCAAAAGTTATGGTTTGGGAACAATACAGAAAATCTCAGCAATGTGCCTGGGCATAATCTTACTAGCAATCCTGGAAGATTCTCCAAATGGAGGTAACAGACAGAACATACTATTGTAAATTAGAAGAATCTTTAGTACTTCCCTAGTCAGGGCATATGATTATATTACAGGTAACTAGCGATGTGGCATTTTTTTGTTCCCTCCCTTTAAACGTTTTTTTTCTTCCAGTTTTAATCTTGCATAATCACAGGTTGATGTACCATTGTTAATTTTTTGCTTATTTATACTAACTGCAATAGTTCCTGGTGGCAATACAGTGGAAGTGGACAGAATGTAAATAAATTTGTTTACACTCTGGATCTGTTATATGTTTGCCGATATCTTCAACTTCCTTGCAAAACCAAAATAGAAATAAAAACCCTCTATCCCTGAATGAACTCAATTACCCACTTTCTTTTACCTGGATTCATACAGGCAGACTGGTGTCACTATAAATTTGTTCTCATACAACTCAAATGAGTACTTACCACCTCATGAAAATCCCACCATGCTCCTGTAACTGTACTCTCCCATTGTCTCTACCCACTATTTAATGTTTTTTTTAATATATTTTATTTATTTATTTTTTATATATTTTATTGATTTCAGAGAGGAAAAGAGAGGGATAGAGAGTTAGAAACATCGATGAGAGAGAAAGAGAATCATTGATCGGCTGCCTCATGCACTTTCCCCACTGGGGATCCAGCCTGCAATCCGGGCATGTGCCCTTGATTCCAATCGATCCCAGACCCTTCAGTCTGCAGTCTGACGCTCTATCCACTGAGCCAAACCAGCTAGGGCGATCTCATATGTTTTTAAATCTCCCATTATCTCCTTCACCACCACTATCCCTGCATTCTTCAGCAGATGAGCTTGCCTTATGCACCACATAGGAAGATGGAATCAGGCAGGAATGGACTCATCTTTCCACCAGTAAGTCTACAGACCTAAGCTTAGGCCCTGAGTCTAATCCCATTTCATCTTTACCAGCTGTGGGATCTAGGCAAGCTTATCATTTTTGCCCATCTACAAAATGGTGATAACAATACGAATCTTACAAAGATTATGAAGATTAATACATTAATTTAGTTAGTATAACAGAGTATATTCATACAATGGGATAATAGCACACACATATATATCAGAAAAGAGTTTAGCATACAGCAAAAATAGTGTTAGCTTTATCACCATCATCATTTTTTATTCTCTTCTATTAGAACAGAAAAAATGTTCCTTCTTCTGTCAGAGGTCCTTCACATATGCCTATCTTCTTAAAAACTTTAATCTCTCCTTTACTAGTGTTACTATCGACAGGTAGTTCAGAGGCTGGGATTCTCCCTGATGGGACAAGATGGTACTGGGGGAGGCTCTTACACTGAGCATGGCAAAAGCTAGAAAGATTAATGGATAGTGCCTAAGCACCCCAAAAGCTAGTAAGATAATGGGATAGAAAAAAATAAAAGTCTTACCCTTCCCTATCCCTGTGACAATGCTGAACTTGAACATTGATCTTTAAGAAGGACGTCCCCCATTCTCCTAGGTCCCAGCACCTGAATAAAACCTCTTCCCTTTTGAACCATCACCTGCCTTAAAGTACATCTTTTCCTATATATTTTCATCCAAGTCCTCCCCTCTGTATTTCAACGTGCTTTTTTATTATGTTCCTTTTCTTAGCATACGGACCTCCATTTTCTCTTCATCCAGTTGCTAAAGACAGAAAATTAGAAATTATTTTCAATATAACTTTATAGTTATATCCTCCCCTCACCCAGTAGGAAGCTCAGACAATTCTAAATCCAAATTTATTTTTAAATTAATCTCCATATCTACACTTCTGTTGCCACTTTCAATTAGTCTTATCTATATTTTTATTTTAACTAGTCCATAGCCAAGATGGCCTATCTACTGAACACCCAGAATGATATATTAAAATGTAAATTGGACTTTCTCTTTCTCCATTTATGTTTTAACATAGAAGAATTGCCAAGAATGTCATTTTGCCACCAAAGGCTTCAATGATTTGGTCACTGGTTCCAACATTATGTTGTACCTCCCCTTCCTTCAATTCCTAAAGAAACAAGGTCTTTTTATGTCTCATAGACTTTTCACATGACCTTCCCTCTACCTGGAATGCTTTTCCTCTTACTTTTTACTTTGTTAATTTTACTTATATTTTATATCTTAGCTTAAATAGCATTTCTCTGGATAGCCCTCTGTGAGTCCCAAATCTAAATTAGATCTCTCCTGTTATTTTCACTTTTGTAGCATTTTTCACAAATTATGGTATAGGCCAATTTGCCTCCGTGATTCTTACACTAGTCTGTGAACTCTATGAAGGCAGACATGAGGTATGCTTTGTTCAAACTCATGTCTAATCCTTGTAGCCATTTAATATGTAAATAAATGTAGGAATACATGTGTGTGTTTATCAGCAAGTTACTTAACTTCTTTTTGTCTCATCTGTGAAGTTGGTATAAGAATTTCTTCCTTACTAGTTTGCTTTATTAACCAAGAGAGAAAATGCTTCTTATCTAGCATGTTTGTTACCAAAAAGTATTTGCTTCCTCTGCTCCACTTACCATCCCAACCCCCAAGCCAGCAGCCTGATATAGTGGAAAAAGATATCAGGTTTCATGAAACTAGTTTTAATTTTTTTCCAGTTATTACCTGTGTAACTCTGGTAAAGTTATTTAACATCCATGAGCCTGTTCTCTCAACATAAACTGATATAATAATAACTATCCTAAAATGTTTGTGGTTAGGAATATCCTATCTAATAAAAGAGAAACATGGTAATTGGCGTACGACCGCTACCCTTCCCATTGGCTAATCAGGGCAATATGCAAATTAACTGCCAGCCAAGATGGTGGCCGGCAGCCAGGCAGCTTGAAACTAACATAAGGCTTGCTTGCTTTAGGACGGAGGAC
>NW_006297140.1:583569-593027 GCF_000327345.1 Myotis davidii | reverse complement strand
TAGGCCCAATTTCACAGGGAGCAGGCCTAAGCCAGCAGGTGGTCATCCCCCGAGGGGTCCCAGACTCTGAGAGGGCACAGGCTGGACTGAGGGACTACCCTCCCCCCCCGAGTGCACAAATTTTTGTGCACCGGGCCTCTAGTATTAAATAATATGTATAAAGCATCCAGCAGGTAAACATCCCATATATGTAAGTTCCTAGTTCCTAAATACCCAAGATACCATATATAGAGCAATTTCCCATCATTTTCATCCCAAATCACATCTACCTGGTATTTAAAACCACTTTTAAGCTAAAATGTTATTTCAGAGGGCAAAGAAACCAAAGAAGTGTGTCAAATCTCCATCTTCAGAAGGAATATGAGGAACCTGGGGAGCTGAATGCAAATTCCAGGGCCCCCACTCACTGACATTTGACTCGCTAGATCTGGAATGAACGCAAGGATTTGCATTTTCATTAGGCCAACAGGATGAATCAAATGTTCCACTGACTTTATTCTGGAGACCAGTTTTGGTTTTTTTTTTAATATATTTTATTGACTTTCCACAGAGAGGAAGGGAGAGAGATAGAGAGCTAGAAACATCAATGAGAGAGAAACATGATCAGCCACCTCCTGCACATCCCCCACCAGGGATATGCCCACAACCAAGGCACATGCCCCCGACCGGAACCAAACCCGGGACCATTCAGTCCGCAGGCCAACGCTCCATCCACTGAGCCAAACCGGTTTCGGCTAGTTTTTTTTAATGTATCAAATTTGGGATGGAATATTTTCAACCTTTCAAGTGTTTGGGGAGCAACAAGTGACAGATGAGCCTATACTTCCTCAAAGGGCACATTTATTTCATTAAGAGTTGAAGCTTTATTCATGCTGCTTTATGAAATGAATTTAATGTTGAACTTAGGCCATACAGGGCAATTTCTTTTATATATATATTGATTTTTTTACAGAGAGAAAGGGAGAGGAATAGAGAGTTAGAAACATCGATGAGAGAGAAACATTGGTCAGCTGCCTCCTGCACAGCCCCCACCAGAGATGTGCCCACAACCTAGGTACATGCCGGAATCGAACCTGGGACCCTTCAGTCCGCAGGCCGATGCTCTATCCACTGAGCCAAACGGGTCAGGGCCATATAGGGCAATTTCTTTCCCCAGGGCACTGTTTATGTGAATATAAATAGGCTTTCTAAGTTGTACATGAGTCTGTGCTTACTCTCTTGGAAGTCTATCTCCCAGTGAGAAGAGTGATATTATAGGTTTACATATGTTTCAGAAATAATGCATTTCCAAAACAAAATTCACTATTTTTATAAGCTTGACATGCAAGCTTACATTTTACAAAGAACATATATTAGAAGAAGTAATACTATATAGTAACAGTCATAGAATATAAACAAATTAAGAACAAAAATGGTAGAATGATGTAAATAGACACTTTATGTAACTTTTTAAAAAATTTCAAGTCACAAGCATTTCTTTATAAATCAGTGCCAAATACACCATCTTATTTTTCTTTTAAAATGCTTGATATTAAACATTTTAAATCTCAGTGGTTTTATAAGTAAAGCCATTTAATTATCTCTTTTTGAAACCAAAGTGTAAACGAAAATTGAATGTCAAGGTACTAAGACACCCAAAGCATAAAAGCTAATAAAGATTATAAGAAATAACTCCCAGGTACCATATACATGCAACAAACATTCCAGAGTTGCTTTGGATTTTTATAAATGTGGTTGATGTTGTCTCACTCCATAAAATATTGTTAAAGATGATTAAAATGTATAAACCTACATTGATAAGTATAAATTCAATTTGTAAGACATGAAAGAGGAAATTTATGTCCTACCGTCTTACTATATAGGTATGTTTTTCTCCAGATGGGTGAAAATAGTGTTCTGAGTTCTGCATTTAAAAATAAGATGAATCAAAGACATGAGGCTAGTTCAAAAACATGATAAGTTAGAAAAAGAGGCAGTTGAGAGATTTGCTGAGAAACTGATGCTTCAAGAAAAATATAAAAAATCACAGGTATCCTCAAAAAGCCATCAAAAGGGCAGCCTATGGATGCATTTGTTCAATAAGTTTTGGAGAGTTGATCCTGACGTCTTGAAAGCCTGTGAGAACAGCCACATTTTGTACAGTGCCTGGGCTTGTGAGAAGAACTCACAATGTGGGTGGACCACGTGAGATAGGGACAAAAAAACAATGCAGTCATTGTTGCCAGCTTTGAAAATGAGAATAGAACAAGAATGAGACCTCTAAGAAAGTTACCTGGGCCTTGATAAGGTTATCTCCGATTATCAGTCAGGATCCCCTTCTTCAGATGAAGAAACAAGGAAGTAGAGGTGAAATCCAGTTTGGTGACTGCAACCCAACCCCCATGTACCAGATTTTAGAACTGATATTCCCACCTCTTCCAATGTGGCACCCTTTGCCCAGAAAAAAAAGCCAGGGATGTACTGAGAGAATGGCCATCAGTCACTACCCTCCTTCTGTTCCATTTGGTTTTCCAAATCAGAGAAGAAAGAATAATAATCCATATCGCCCAATCCCAGCCACATGAAATGCATTGCGACCGGATTCACTGGAGTAATCCTTACATGGTAACACCGAATAGTAGTAAAGTTAGATGGGTTAAACCATCACACTTACTTTTATAAAGAAGTTATTGAGAATAACCTTTCTAAAAAATATATAAACTTTAGATATATTTATATAGTTTGTGAAACTTTATTAAATTAGTTAAGTGCCTGATATATATATACTAGAGGCCTGGTGCACAAAAATTTGTGCACTGGGGGGGAGGGGGGGTTCCTCAGTCCTGCCTGTGCCCTCTCGCAGTCTGGGACCCCTCGGGAGATAATGACCTGCTGGCTTAGGCCTGTTCCCGGGTGGCAGAGGGCAGGCCCAATCCCTAAGTGCAGCCCTGGTTGGGCTCAGAGCAGGGCTGACTGGGGAGTTGTGGCGCCACCCTCTGTCATGCACAGAGCAGGGCGGATTGGGAGGTTGTGATGCCACCCTCAGTCACGCTCAGGGTAGGGTCAATTGGGGGGTTGGGGCACTGCCCCCTGTCACACTCAAGGCAGGGTCGATGGGGAGGTTGCGGCACCACCCCCTGTCATGCACAGAGCAGGGCCAATCAGGGGGTTGGGGCGCTGCCCCCTGTCACTCACAGAGCAGGGCCCATCAGGGGTGTTGGGGCCCCGTACCCTGTCATGCACAGAGCAGGGCTGATCAGGGGGTTGGGGCACTGCCCCCTGTCACCCACAGAGCAGGGCCAATCAGGGGGTTTGGGTGCCCCACCCTGTCACACACAGAGCCGCAGGGTGATCAGGGGGTTGGGGCACCTTCCCCTGTCACGAACAGAGCAGGATGGATAGGGAGGTTGTGGCCCTGCCCTCTGTCACACACAGAGCCACAGGACGACCAGGGGGTTTGGGCGCTGCCCTCTGTCATGCTGATCCCAGTGCCGGGAGGCCTCACGGCTCCGCTGATCCTGGTGCTGGGAGGCATATTACCCTTTTACTATATAGGGTGGAGTCCTGGTGTACGTGTGGGGGCTGGCTGGTTTGCCCTGAAGGGTGTCCTGGATCAGGGTGGGGGTCCCCACTGAGGTGCCTGGCCAGTCTGGGTGAGGGGCTGAGGGCTGTTTTCAGGCTGGGGGTGACTGAAGCTCCCAACCGCTCCTTTTTTACTTTTTCTTTTCTTTTTTTTTTATTCTGGGCCAGCTTTAGCTTTGAGCCAATGGGCAGGGTAGCAGTCATACGCTAATTACCATGTTTCTCTTTTATTAGATAGGATATAATTTATTTCAGAGAAGAGGGGAGAGGGAAAGAAAGATAGAAACATCAATGATGAGAGAGAACCATTGATTGACTGCTTCATGCACACCCCTTACTGGGGATTGGGCCACTAACCCGGGCATGTGTCCTAATCAGGAATCAAATCACAACATCCTGGCTCATAGGTCAACACTCAACCACTGAGCCATACCAGCTGGGCAAAGATTGGAAACTTTTTATACATATTTATCTTCACAACCTATTTAGGTAGTAGGGGGCTCATAACATTAATAAAATTAGTAATAAAAATACTTTTGTAACACTTTGGCTAAGTCATAGTTCAACTTAATTCCCAGAATACTAATTAGAATTACAACACTGTGGTGTGGATAATTTTATTATGCCAATTTTATGAAGGGTAAAATGAGGCACAGGTGGTTAGGTAACATCTCTAAAATCACATAACTTGTAAGTTGAAGAATTAGGATGTGTATTCAATTAGTTGACTACACAGTTCATACTTCTAAGTTCTTAATGAATAAATATGTTGGCTTGCTCGATAAATGATAACTACATTTTTTTAAGACTTTTCATCCTCCAGTCCTCTGGCTATGGTAAAATCAGACTCTAGTCTCCCCAAGTGAACCTCAAAGACCCATCCTGGTTAATAAATGGTGAAAAATATTTAAAGTTACTGATGAAGTGATAGAGTGATAAATCATATACTTATTGGAATACATAATAGAAAGGTCAGGGTAGAGACCACGTTAGTAATTTTAGACTTTTGAGTCACCATAAATATTAACCAACAACACATAATATGAAATAAAACAAGAATAAAAGAATTGTGCCTATCAAATTTAAAACACATGAAAACATGTACATTTGACTGCATTGAGGTGATCAAGGGAAAAGATATTTGACAGAAGAATGGAAGCACATATTTTCTTACATAAGCAAAATGAAGTCTCCTAGAATCATTTTTTTTCAAGATTTTCCATCATTTTGGAACTAGACTTTAGATAATGACTTCACATGCCCCATAAACTAGCAAAATAAACTAGCATCATTGTCCTCAAGGAATTTGAATCATAATATATAAAACAGGAAAAAACTACTGAAAATATACTATTAGTTCTACTTCTTGGTAGGATCTAAATTATCACAACACATTTTTGTTTCCATTGTAATCATTAGAAAAAATAGTAAACTAAAAATTATATATATATTAATATATATATATTAAATGATAGATGATAGATAGATAAATGATAGATAGATGATATAGATAGATAGATAGATAGATAGATAGATAGATAGGCCTTGACACAAGGAGTCTACAGGAGCTAAATTCCAAATAAGACTAAAACCTTCCTAGCTAAGCAGACATCTGTGCCACAAGGGGGCATTTGGCAAGTCTAGCACAATATATGTATACAAGGTTGGCAATGCCATAGGTACAGGAATCTGCTTCTATGGAAAGAGAAAGTGGGGCTTTTACCTCTTCAGTTTGGGTGACAGGTTGGAAGCATTAAGAGCCAAAAATGCAGATCTAGTTTTTTTCCAGCGAACCACTGACTCCCCCTATGGGACTTTTACTAATAGCTGGGGAGTGTTGACTGCTGTGTTGGCAGCAGTTTGAATACTGAGACTGAGATGGAAAGCCAAAAGGGACCTCCACAGTCTCCTTATGCTTAGATTCCAAAGTCATTCTGGGTCCAGAGCTCAAGGCAGTTTAAGTCAGAAGAGGATAGAAACTGAAGTTACAACTCACCAATCAGCTTCAATCCAGTTTAGTTCCTGATTAAAATGAAGTACTAGCTTCCTAACGGAAAGAACATGCCCTCATTAACGGAAAATGCTATTAATTGCAATTCCTATGGTTATTTAAGTACTTTACCTAGCATAAAAGGAAAAGTTATGGCGAAAATGTGACCCACAGTCAAGAGGGAACATTAGTCAATAGAAGAAGATCCACATATAACCTGGAAGTTAAAATTAGCAAAAACTGTAAAATACATATTGTGAATATATTAAAGAAAATAGAAATTATATGAATATATAGACAAAGTGAGTGAAAGGAGAACCTAAAAAGTAAAACTTCTAACAAAAATGGATGCTATAGGAATAAAATATACAATATTTAAATTAAGAATTTATTGGAGAGTGTTAGAGCTTAATAAAATGTTTGACTATTAAAGTATTACAGTTAACACTATTTTAAAACTTAATTGTATAGTTGAATCCATGGGTTGCATTTTAAAGTAAGGAAAAACCTGATAAAAATCTAACTTTCTGTATTTCTTCTTCTGAGGAATTTAGTCATAAAACTGTCAATATCATCATTAAGTCAACATCAACAACATGATACATTTGTACTTTATATAGCATATTATGAAGTGGGTTCATTATAAATTTCTCAGTGATAATGAATTCCAAAGTATTAGATATATTTAATATATTTTTCTCATATACTCTATAATTTATTCGTAAAAATAAGTAATAAAATTGTACAATGAATTGTGTAAAACATGATTAAACCATCTTTTGACAAATCATGTCATTCATTTTATGAAAAAAAATTGAAGCCAAATTCCAAATAATAAAAATTTTATATTTGGACCATTATTATTATATACAGTTTAAGAATATCATTGACCCTAAATAAACAGTTTATCTTTCACCTTTCATATTTTGATTGGAGCTATCAGCAAAGGACCTCACCTAAAATATCCTAGGAAGGATATTTTGTTTTATTTTCACCATATTATAGAAGATTAAGTTTTTCATTTGCCATATTTACAAGGAGGAATACCATTCCATAGCTACAGAAAAAGATATTGGCTCTGAGAGAGATGATGGAGCAGGAAGTATACCTTCTAAAGAAGTCAGGTCACTTTCATAGGCAAAATTTCCTTCATAGAAAATAACAGTAATAACGTTATGGTTTTATGTCATATATATAAATCTCAGTCAGTTTTCAAGATACTTTTTGTACTTTATCTTATGTACAAAGGATTATATATATAGTAAGTTATCAAATATCAAATGCCAATATAGCAGGTGACAGACAAGTCAGAAGACAGAGATACAAAGCAAACTAATAGATAAGGAGGTGAATAGGTGATAAATACAGAAGATTTCTTTTACAGAATATACTAGGATATAAAAACTACCTTACCTATATTATGAATTAATACTCCTTTTAAAGACTATATCCTATATAATATAGAGGTAATATGCAAATTGACCATCATATTCTTGCACAAGATGGCCGCCCCCATGCAGGCACAAGATGGCCAGCAGGGGAGGGCAGTTGTGTGTGACCAGGACTGCAGGGGAGGGCAGTTGTGGGTGACCAGGCCTGCAGGGGAGGGCAGTTGGGGGTGATCGGGCCAGCAGGGGAAGAGTTAGGCATCGATCAGGCTGGTAGGGGAGTGGTTAGGGGCTGATCAGGCTGGCAGGCAGAAGTGGTTAGAGGCAATCAGGCAGGCAGGCAGGTGAGTGGTTGGGAGCCAGAAGTCCTGGATTGTAAGAGGGATGTCAGATTGGAGAAGGTGTAGGCTGGGCTGAGGGACAACCCACTCCAGTGCATGAATTTTGTGCACCAGGCCTCTAATACAGTCATAAACAGTTAATTTTCTATATTATGTTTTAATGCTTTATGCTCACATAAAACAGTTATTTCCTTCCCACAAAGTCAATTGATTAGCATTAATCATATATCATTATCCAAAGCTATCTAATACATGCACATAGCATAACCCAGTCTTCATAGATAAACACTAAATCTAAAAAGGCTATTTTTGATTGATTATAAAAGATACAAAAGCAATTTTGCATTCATGAAATTTATCATAGATATTTTAGAATACTAAAAAATTGCATCTTGGAAGATAGACTTCAAAAATAAAATTACAAAAAATATATCATAATAAAATTATATTTTTTACTGTCATAGATAAGAACAAGTAAAATATTTTTTCACTCAGTAATGTAGCATTTATTTTGTAAGTTTAACAATAATATAAGAACATTATTTTAATAATGTTCACATTTCATAGATTTTCTATTTTATTGTAACACTTCTGTAGGATTTCTTTTTAATGTCTTAACTGATCTCAAAAACAAAAACAAAAACATGCACAGTGCTTAGAGCATCAGCTGGTGGACCAAATGGTCTCAGGTTCGAATCCAGTCTAGGGCAGGTACCTCAGTTGCAGGTTCAATACTCTGGTCCCAGTTGGGGTGCATGCAGGAGGCAACCAGTTGAAGTTCCTCTCTCACATTGATGTTTGTCTCTCTCTCTATCTATCTATCTCCCCCCCTCATCCCTCCCTTCTGCTCTCTCTAAAGATCAATGGAAAAATTATCCTCGGTTTAGGATTAAAAACAACGACAACAACCACAACAAAAAGACAAAAAGAACATGAACAAAAGACAAAACGCCTTTGCACTCTGAATCTCAAGGTGACATTTAAGACTGACATCAAGCTAGCAGAAGAAGATCTCAAAATTTATTCTTGTCCTGTGGGGCTAAGCAAATCATTAATATAAGCAGGTATCAGGCCATTAAGTGCTTTAAACATCAACAATAAAACTTTAAAATCAATGCAAACCCTGACAAGAAGCCAATGTGAAAACTGGAGGACAAAAGTGATGTACTTTGGCCAGGTAAGTAGCCTCACACTGTGAATGAACTGAACCTTGGAGATTGATTTATCAAGAAGCCGAAACATCAAGAGGTTGTACCAGTCCAGTCTCAGTGATTATCACATTGCAGTAGTTTCAGTACCAGTCATACTTCCTTGCTCCACTCCAGTGATTTTCAACTTTTTTCATCTCATGGCATGCATAAACTAATTACTAAAATTTTCTAGCACATCAAAAAACATATTTTTTGCAGGTCTGACAAGAAAATAGCTATAATTTTTATTTCATTCACATTGGATGGCTTTTTGTCATTTTTTTAAAATTAAATCTTTATTGTTCAGATTATTACATTTGTTCCTCTTTTTTCCCCCCATAACTCCCCTCCTCCCAGTTCCCGCCCCACCCTCCGCCCTCACTCCCCACCCACTGTCCTCATCCATAAGTGCACGTTTTTTATCCAGTCTCTTCCCTCATCTCCAACACCCCTTGCCACCGCCCCCCAAGAATAGTCAGACCATTCCCTTTCTATGTCCCTGATTCTATTATGATCACCAGATTATTTGTTCACTTGATTCTTAGATTCACTTGTTGATAGATGCGTATTTGTTGTTCATAATTTGTATCTTTACCTTTCTCTTCTTCTTCCTCTTCTTAAAGGATCTTTCAGCATATTTCATATAATACTGGTTTGTTGGTGATGAACTCCTTTAGCTTTTCCTTATCTGTGAAGCTCTTTAGCTGACCTTCACTTCTGAACGATAGCTTTGCTGGATAAAGTAATCTTGGTTGTAGGTTCTTGGTATTCATCACTTTGAATATTTCTTGCCATTCCCTTCTGGCCTGCAAAGTTTCTGTTGAGAAATCAGCTGATAGTCGTATGGGTATTCCCTTGTAGGTAACTGAGTTTCTTTCTCTTGCTGCTTTTAAGATTCTCTCTTTGTCTTTTGCTCTTGGCATTTTAATTATGATGTGTCTTGGTGTTGTCCTCTTTGGATTCCTTTTGTTTGGGGTTCTCTGCACTC
>NW_006297140.1:579771-583193 GCF_000327345.1 Myotis davidii | reverse complement strand
CCCCCTCCCAATTGTAAACAACAACCGCGCCCTCCGCGCCGCCAGCCCGCTCCGCGCACGCACACACCTGAGAATTTCACTTCAGCACTGCTCCTCCTCTGAGTCTGGGTATGATATTCTCTTTCCTCCTAGTTGTAGAATTTCCACTCAGTCAGCCTTCCTGTGGTTCTGGATGATGTCCGTTCCGTCTTTTAGGTGTAATTTGAATTGGTTGTTCGAGGCAGCAATCTCGGCGTTAACCTATGCCGCCATCTTGGTTTCATTTTTTTGTCATTTTTTTATTTGACAGTTGGGGAAAAGAGGTCAGTCCCACTGACTAAATAGTCAGGAACTGCATGTTTTAAGAATTCTCGTGGCACATCAGTTAAAAATTGCTGCTCTGTTCAAATAATGTGCTGCTGACGAAAACCAGTTCTTCACAAGAGCATCATTTTGCACTGAAACCAATAAATAGACTTGAATTAATAGTAGCACTACTTGATGGGTAGCTCCATTGGTTAGAGTATTGTCCTGTCATGCCAAGGTTTCGGGTTCAATCCCCAGTCAGGACACATACAAGAATCAACCAATGAATGCATAAATAAGTGGAACAACAAATCAATGTTTCTCTCTCTCTTTAATTAATTTAAAAATTAGTATTACTAACTTTTGTAAAATACTTTATTATTCATACATTCTTTATCAAATAGAATTCCAATGATCCAGGAATAAGGATATTCACAATTAAAGAATAATATTAACATACTTACTTTTGTGCTACTATTTGTCCGATGATAAAATTGTCTATAAGTGAGAGTTACATGATTCTAACAGGAGTGAGGAACCTTTATTGTGCCAAGGGCCATTTGTATATAACATCATTGGCAGGCCATACAAAATTATCAACTTAAAATTAGCCTGCTATATTTAGTCAAACATTTAATTAACTCACCCCTACTGCCTTGGCAGGGCCAGACCAAATGAGTCCACAGGCCTGTAACTAAACCATACTCCTATTGGTGCAAAACCTCCAATTTTTGGAGAATAGTTCCAATTCCTTTTCAGCGTACATTTTTTTTCCATTTTCTATCTTACATAAACATTATATAATCAATAATACTAACAGCTAATGCTAACTCACTATGAGTCATTCACAAACTGATTTAATTTACTACTATCCACATTTTACAGATAAGGAAACTAAAGCAGATAGCCAACAGTAAGTGACTAAGATTTTACGATTTGTAAATGTTAGAACTAGGAGTCTGACTCCAGAAACTACTATGCCATTTTAATATGTTCTAAGTAGTTCATATGTGTGTGTTTCATTTAAAAAATTATGATACAATTGCCACATTGCAAACGGTGAAAAAACAGAGAGGTAACTATAGTCTCCAAACAATATCATCCTTTTCTTAATAAATAAAATCTTCTGGTGCTAGTATTTATACACAAGAGACTATATCAAATGTAAGTGATTGAAAAACTAGTTCTGAGTTCTATGGCCTTTTTTTTTTTCTCCCTTGCATTGATTACACAGGTTCTGATCAATGAAAATTGCACAGATGCTCAGCGTATACTCACATAGTCTCTTTTTAAAATAAAGGATATAGTACTACAAAGAGGAGACAGAAATTACAGGCAATCCCCAAGGGGTTCCAGCCCCCAGGATCCCTTCTCAGCCACATAAAATACACTGTTTCCAGATTGTAAACCAAGATACGAACAATGCATCTGGGTTTCAACAGAGCCCCGCCAAAAGTTCAGAGTGCATCTTTCATAATCAACAACTCATGTAAGTAAGCCCAGGATGGGTAATGAGTTAAAACAGGTTTAAAACATCAATATAAACATTTCTAAACAATGTGCATAAGCCTGCAACAAGTGCCTCCAGGGAAGTTTGAACTTTAACATCAGATTACAAACTACTAACACACAGTTTGTTCTCATCTTATCTTGGCCAAAGATCAGTTCCAGATTTCCAGTCGCCCACAGGCAGAAGCATAGAGCTTTCCTAGTCCTAGTCCGGCTGTGAGATTACCTGTGGTACACAGTGACCATTACTGAGCAAGGCAATTTACTGAACAGGTGCTCAGGAAGTACCAGTGGACGCTTTGGAAACTCAGCTAAAACTTGACACTTCTGTCTCTCTGGTCCCATTTTTTTAAAATATATATTTTATTGATGTCAGAGAGGAAGGGAGAGAGAGAGAGAGAGAGAGAGAGAGAGAGAGATTGAAACATTAATGATGAGAGAGAATCATTGATTGGCTGCTTCCTGCACACCCCCTACTGGGGATTGAGCCCGAATCTTGGGCATCTGTCCTTGACTGGAATCAAACCCAGTACCCTTCAGTCCACAGGGCGACTCTCTATCCACTGAGACAAACCAGTTAGGGCTCATTTTATTACTATAAATATGCCAACCTCTTCTGGAAGAAGTGTTGGCACAATTGAAAAGTTGTTATTTACTACAGATTTAAAATGGAGGAACCCCACAATTTAAAGAAAAGAATGACAAAATTAAATGTGTAAAAAGAGTGAAAAGTGAGAACATGGGAGAGAGCTTGCTATTCTGGGGTCGAGAAATGAAATCTTGGTAATGCCCTTCCTTTGCTTGTTTAGCAGGTGCAAATACAAACTAAGAGACTGGAGATATTAGTAGAAAGGAACAAAGAATTTGACAACTCCTTTGAGCAAGCTGGAAACTTAATACTCCTCTATCACTCAGAAATGGTAATGTATAATTCATGTGCTTCCACTTTGGTTGGTGCCAACCTGAATTAAAAATGGCAGCTCAGGCCCTAGCCAGTTTGGTTCAGTGGTTGAGCATAAACCAACTGTGGTCAGGGCACATGCCTGGGTTGTGGGCTTGATCCCCAGTGTGCTGTGTGCAGGAGGCAACCAATCAATTATTTTTATCATTGATGTTTCTATCTCTCTCTCCCTATCCCTTCCTCTCTGAAAGCAATAAAAAGATGTTTGTTTGTTTTTAAATGGCAGCTTAGAAGCATAATTTTTCCTAAGTGCAGAACAGGAGTTGCAAGTCAAAATGTTGCTCTGGTCTTTTCTTCTTCTTTTCCTGTACTGTCTGTAATAAATCATGTTGAAATCCCCACAATCCCTACATCATGTTATTGACTACTAGAGGCTCAGTGAACAAAAATTTGTGCACTCGGGGAGGGGGGTAGTCCCTCAGCCCGGCCTGTGCCCTCTTGCAGTCTGGGACCCCTCGGGGGATGACCCCTGCTGGCTTAGGCCTAAGCTGGCTATCAGACATCCCTCTGGCAGCCTGGCAGCCCTCAGGAGATGTCCACTTGCCAGTGGGGACCAGACCTAAGCAGCAGTCAGACATCCTTAGCGCTGCTGAGGAGGCAGGAGAGGCTCCCACCACCACCGCTGTACTGGCAGCCATCAGCCTGGCTTGTGGCTGAGCAGAGCTCC
>NW_006297140.1:565880-579614 GCF_000327345.1 Myotis davidii | reverse complement strand
GCACCCTAGTGGGGACCCTCACTCCATGGAGGTTTGGCCAGCCTGGGTGAGGGGCTGATGACTGTTTGCAGCTGGTCACACCCCCTTCAGGGTGGGGGTTCCCACTGGGGTGCCTGGCCAGCCTGGATGAGGGTATGATGGCTGTTTTAAGGCTGGCTACACCTCCTTTAGAATGGGGGTTCCCATTGGGGTGCCTGGCCAGTCTGGGTGAGGGGCTGAGGGCTGTTTTCAGGCTGGCCGGCGACTGAAGCTCCCAGCCTCTCCTTTTTTTTCGTTTTTCTTTTTTTTATTCTGGGATTTATTTACCTTCTCTAATTGAAACTTTGTTGCCATTACTGGAGCTGAGAGCCGGCTCCTGCTCGCTCCAGCTCCGAGACCACAGCCTGCTAAAAGCAGGTATCTGGGGTTTGTTTAGCTTCTATCATTGAAACTTTGTTGCTTTCGGAGCTCAGAGCCGGGCCATGGCAGGCGGGAAACGTTGGCTTCTTCCATCACTGGAGCAGCAAGCCTCCTGCTTGCTTCAGCTGCGTGGCTTATCGCCGCCATCTTGGTTGGGTTAATTTGCATATCACACTGATTAGCCAATGGGAGGTGTAATGAAGGTACAGTCATTTACCATGTTTGTCTATTATTAGATAGGATATGTTGCAAATTGACTTCTACCCTATTTATTGCTGCTGTGATAACATTATTATGTATCTAAAAAATATTATAACATTATTTTTATTTTAAAATAAATATTACAAAGTGAAATCTAAGGACATTGAGGTTTCTTTCCTTATCTTTAGGGCTGGCTGGTTATATAAGTGTTCAAGCCTATTGCTCAAGTAGGTGGTGGGTGATGGAGATGGTGGAACTAGGTAAGTGGTGTGTCTTTGTGACTAAAGAGTGGGGAGGAGCCCACAACAGGGAAGGCAAGGTTCAGAATTGTTATTAGATGATCTGTTGTTGTCCCCCTTTGAGAATCAATGCCTCAAGAGGTTCTCCATGATGATAGGTCAGTGACTTTTAAAAGTCACTCCAATACTTGCCTATTTAGTCAGGGGCACTGAACTCTTTTCCCTTAGATTGTCAAATTAAGAAAAATTACAACCAACACAATGTCTGGTGTGAATGAATCAAAATTGACCTATTTTTGTCAGCTCATTAAAAAGATATTTTTGGTGCACCACAGAATTTTAGCAATCAGTTTATGTGTGCCAAGAGATGAAAAAGGCTACAAATCACTGTGATAGAGGATGGTGTGTAAAGCCCCTAACATGGACCTGGGTGGCATAGGCCTCACCTGCAGCTTGGCCCCAACATCATCTTGAAGCTCTGAGGCCCTGTGTCTACCCCTTTTATCCTTCCCTATTTCACCTGCCCAGCCCTGGGTAATGGGCCATGGTCCAACTTTGACTGGGACCACCCAGTTGGAACCTTGGCCAAATTTTTGAAATAAATACTCCTGTTCAATAAAACAGAAACAATACAAAACAAAATGTATGTATGAAGAAACTAAGATGAAGCCACATGATCCTTTAAAAAGAGTGAACTATAACATCAGATTGTCAAGTCTACTATTACTTATAAGACAAGTTTTTAATCTTTTATGGCCTCTCTTCTAGTGAACTTTCTATATATCTTAAAGTAAGCTGAAAGTGTTAATATCAAGACTCATACTGACCAATATAGGTATGATAGCATCAGCAAATTGTCATCACTGCTATAAAATTTCCATATCCCCATTCATTTCAAACTTGAACATGAAACATCAGGACATCAAATTACTTTTGCATTCCCATAACCACATATGTGTAGTTATGAAAAAGCTTAAATACTGATAATGCCACAGGCAATGTACAGAAGTGAGACTTCTAAAATAGTGCTTATAATCAGTGAGCTAGATCTTTAAGTATCATCTGTTCATCTTCTTGGTAAGCAATTTTCTATTTTTTACCCCCAAAGGAAACTGACTTTTATTCATCATTCCAGCTGTTAAAGTGCACACATATCAATTCAAATGTGAAATATTCCCAAAGCTTTATGCATGCTTTTTCATCTAAATTTGACAATTCTTATTAACTAGTAGACCACCAAATACTTATCTTTTAGCAAGGATTATCAAGTTTACCAAGTTATATAACAATGCATTTAATATTTTATTAGTTCACTCGTGAATCTTTGACTTTTGATAAGATAATAACAGCCTGCAAAAAAAGGTATTACTGTTCATCAGAGGGGGAAGCCAATCATTTGCTGATACCTGACAGTATGAACATAGTAGGTATTCATGCTCTCATTAAAAGAAGTCAACATTCTTCTGTGTGACCTCCAAGCTAAATATAGCACAAATTCATAGCAAAGATTAAAGATCATTCCCTATTCTCTTCACTCAATGCAAATTTAGTAATATGATATATAAATGATAACAAAGGCAAAGAGAAAAATTGCTTCAATACATACTAATAAGAATAGTATCTCTGGCCATGCCAGACTGTACTTTTGCTAGTTCAAAACCTCAGGAGCTTCCTGAATGAAATCTGAAATTAAGCCCTATAAGTGAAGAGCAAGGAGAGTCTGAAGAAAGAGGCAGTCAGTTCACTTGCGACTGGCACATGGCAGTTTGAATAAGCAAGGGAAATCACTATGAGGCTTGTCTTGAGCAGTGCACAAAGAGAAGTATCTATGCATCCACCAGCCAGAATCTTGAAAGTGTATATAGAAGCCTTAACTGGATTTAGTCACGTGTACTGTCCAGATGACCTTACCTTACTCTTTCAAGGTTGCATCCTTGAAAACAGCTCCCCTTGTGAGAATGGTGGAAGCAACATATATTCCAAGGACAGGGAAGGGAATGAGGAACCTTCAATTGCCTGGGTCTTGCTCAGGGGTCAACTGATGGTCATGTCTTCTCAGTGACCTCCTCCAACCAGGAGTTTCAACATATTGGTTATTTATATTTGCTCCTCATGTGGGGTACAAAGACTTATAACTTTTACTGCCCACATTTACTGAGAACCAGCTTGAATGCCACAGTCATTTCTGGGAGAAAAGCCAGTACCACATCCCTAGAGCTAGCATCCTCGCCTAGATCCTCCAAGTGCCTCAGTCTAATACAAAATCGACACTCAATAGGCTCCCTTGCCGGGCAGTGAGGAAAGTTTGTCAGCCCACATCTGCCAAACTGCCTTTGCTCCCTGCTGCCACATATCCCTGCAGTAGAAAACTGGTCTTCTGCCATCTCTCTGCAATTAAAGTCATACCTTCCTCAGCTTCATTCTAAGGGATTCTTCTCTGGAGGATACTTGAAAAAAAATGACCCTACCCTAACCCTTAATGCTTCATCCTTTCAGTGCTTATCCCCAATAGTCATTTGCCCGAGAAATTCTCTGACTAGAACAAGTTGGGTCTAATGAAAACTTTAATCACTGTTTCCTGTACCCAGAAATACCACCCAAGGACCTCCTAGTTTTATCTCCAACTTCTGAAATACAAAGAGTCCATTCTGCCCAACCCCCCTTTCTCCTTTTCAATAAATTATTCATAGGAGAAGATAACCCTTTTTCATAGTAAGGAAGACCCAGACCTTAAAATATGGAAAGTCCAGTTTATGTTGGGAGTGAAGGTCTTTCTGAGGAAGGGTCCTTTTCTTTCTTCCCATGCCCACAACTGTCCACAAATACTCAGACAATAAATTAATACATAATAATACTATAATACTCTTGTGCTAGAAGTATTATAAACAGTTGTAAAGCAATTTAAAGTCCCTGGGTTTGGAATAAGTTTGGCAAATTTTGTAACAATAAGTTCAGTGTACTTGAAGCAAAGTGAGCAAAAAGAAAATTAGTAGGACAAAATTTTGGAGCAAATGCATGAGTCATATTTGTAGAACCTGGTAGTCATTGGGAAGCAATTTGAATTTCAATTGAGTGTTTTGAGTAGGGGCAGGATGTGATCTCATGTTTGAAAGGAGCACTAGTAAGATTGTTATTGTGAAATAAGACAGGGAAAAACTTATGGACAAGAAATAATGCAATACATATATCCTGCATTTGTTTAAGAAATAAGCTCGACCAATATAGTTGAAGTTCCTATGTACTTTTTCTTGATCATATTAACCTCCTGTCCCATTTTCCTCACACACAGGTAACTATTATTCTGAATTTGGTGTTTGTAATTTCCATTTCTTTTTACTTTTTTTTTTTTTTTTGCATGTGCCCTGACTGGGAATTGAACCATAGGTGGACACTCAACCACTGAGCCATGAGGGCAGCACTAAATGACAGTATTTTTTTAAAAATATATTTTATTGATTTTTACAGAGAGGAAGGGAGAGAGAGATAGAAAGTTAGAAACATCGATGAGAGAGAAACATCGATCAGCTGCCTCCTGCACATCCCCTTCTGGGGATATGTCCGCAACCCAGGTACATGCCCTCGACCGGAATCGAACCCGGGACCTTTCAGTCCGCAGGCCGACGCTCTATCCACTGAGCCAAACCGGTTTCGGCCATTTCTTTCTACTTTTACGACATTAAATATAAGTGGTATTTTTACTATACATATTATGTGTACAGACATACATTATTTTATTGCACTTCATAGGTTTTCTTTATAAATTGAAGGCAAGATCCTCCAATAGCAAAGATTACAACTTGCTTAATTGTGACACTTGTTTTATTGTGGTCACCTGGAACTGAGCCTGCAATATCTCCCAGGTATGCTTATATTTGCTCATATTAATTCAACAATCATCAATGTAGAAATGAGTAGCTCTAGTTCATTTTTTGCTGCTACATATTATCCCATTAATATTACAATCAATGAGCTGTGGATATTCTTGTATGTCTGTGTGTGCACTATATTTGCATATGTAGAACCATCTTTGCATCCGTGGAATAAATCCCACTTGATCATAGCATATGATCCTTTAGGTGTACTATTCAATTCAGTTTGCTAATATTTTGTTATGGATTTTGCATCCATGTTCATCAGAACTGTTGGCCTGTAATTTTCTCTTCTTGTAGTGCCCTTGTCTGATTTGGGTATTAGAGCAATACAGGCCATGTAAAATGAGTTTGAAAGTGCTCGCTCCTCTTTTATTTTTTGAAAGAGTTTGAGAAGATTTGCTATTCATTTTTCTTCAAATGTTTGATAGAACTTACCAGCAAAGCCATCTGATCCTGGACTTTTGTTTTTTGGGAGGCTTTTTTAAATTACTGATTCAATCTCATCACTAGTAATTTGTCTGTTTACGTTTTCTATTTCTTCATGATTTTATTTTAGTAGGTTGGTATAGCAATTTATCCATTTCTTCTAGGTTTTTCAATTTGTTGACATATTTCAATTTGTTCATAGTAGTCACTTATGGTGCTTTGTATTTGTGTGGTATCAATTTTAATGTCTGCTTGGTCATTTGTAGTTCTATTTATTTGAGTTCTCTTCCTCTTTTTTTTAAAAAGTAAATCTGGATAAAGGTTTGTCTACTTTTTGAAAAATATGTATATTTTTATTGATTTCAGGGAGGAGAGGAGAGAGAGATAAAGATAGAAACATCAATGAAGAGAGAGAATCATTGATTGACAGCTTCCTGCATTTCTCACACTGGGGATTGAGCCCACAAAGGACTTGTGTTTGAAAAAATATGTTTTTATTGATTTCAGAGAGAGAAAGGGAGAGAGTCAGAAACATCAATTATGAGAGAGAATCATCAATTGGCTGCCTCCTGCACCCCCCTCACTGGGGATGTGCCCACAATCAAGGTACATGCCCTTGACTGGAATCGAACCTGGGACCCTTCAGTCTTCAGGCCGATGCTCTATCCACTGAGCCAAACCAGTTTGGGCTACTTTGTTTATCTTTTTAAAAAACAGTTCTTAGTTTATTGATCTTTTCCCATTGTTATTTTAGTTTCTATATCATATATTCCACTCTGCTTTTTGTTATTTCCTTCCTTCTACTTATTTTGTGCTTAATTTGTTCTTATTTTTCTAGTTCCTTGAGGTATAAAACATCAATGAAGAGAGAGAATCATTGATTGACAGCTTCCTGCATTTCTCACACTGGGGATTGAGCCCACGACCCCAGCATTTGCCCTGACTGGGAATAGAACTATGGCCTCCTGGTTCATAAGGAGGCTCAACCGCTGAGCCATGCTGGCTGGGCTCTACTTTGTTTATCTTTTTATTTTATTTTTTATTTTTTTAAAAATATATTTTATTGATTTTTTACAGAGAGGAAGGGAGAGAGAGAGAGAGTTAGAAACATCGATGAGAGAGAAACATTGATCAGCTGCCTCCTGCATATCTCCTACTGGGGATGTGCCCGCAACCCAGGTACATGCCCTTAACCGGAATCGAACCTGGGACCTTCCAGTCCCCAGCGCGATGCTCTATCCACTGCCAAACCAGTTTGGGCTACTTTGTTTATCTTTTTAAAAAACAGTTCTTAGTTTATTGATCTTTTCCCATTGTTATTTTAGTTTCTATATCATATATTCCACTCTGCTTTTTGTTATTTCCTTCCTTCTACTTATTTTGTGCTTAATTTGTTCTTATTTTTCTAGTTCCTTGAGGTATAAAGGTAGGTGGTCTATTTAAAATCTTTCTTCTTCTTAATATATGTACTTATTGCTATAGCAATATTCGCTTAACTGCAGGGGATATATTCCAAGACCCAGTGGCTGCCTAAAACTCTGACTAGTACCAAACCTATTACAGATAGATAGATAGATAGATAGATAGATAGATAGATAGATAGATAGATAGATAATTGTTTTTTCCCCCATACGGACATACCCATGATAAAGTTTAATTTATAAATTAGGTACAGGGAGGCCAAAGAGAGGTCAAGAGGAGAAAAAAAGGAGACATACATAATACTTTAAACAATAAAGAATTTTGAAAAAATTAGTTACAGAGAGAGATTAGCAATGAGTTATAATGAAATAAAACAATAATAATCATATACTATATTAAAGTTATATGAATATGGTCTCTCAAAATATCTTGTACTATGATCACCCTTCTTCTTGTGATGATGTGACATGATGACAAAATGCCAAACCTACCCCTGAAACTGTAATTATCCCTTGTTTGACGTAAATGGGTTAATAACACTTGTTCCAGCAGATCCCTTGTGGAAGTCTTTGTACAGGCTCAGGGCTTTCCAGTATGCCATGTAGCCTTCATTCAGAATATGTTTTCTATCCATGTGTTCTACCTACAAATGTAACACCTTTCCATTTTAACTGGGCAATTATCATGCAATGTGGCCATAGCTTTTGCACTTTGAGATATGACAGAAAAATTAGCATGGATTTATTGCTCCTTCTTCACAATTTCACATTTAGAAGATTTATTCATACTGTAGATCCTGGCAACCTCAGCATATGATTCATTTCTTTTGTTATTAAGTTGAGAACTTTTGTCTTTTCATATAAAGGAGACAATGGCTTCTCTTTGGCATGTCTGAACTACCAGCAGGCATGCGCTTTCAGGCCATAAATAAGTAAAACTAGAATCCCAGTGCACAAAATTCATGCTCTGGGCTGGGGGCGTGGGGGAAGTGGTTGTCCCTCAGCCCAGCCTGCACCCTCTCCAATCTGGGACCATCCTTCTCACAATCCAGGACTGCTGGCTCCCAACCGCTCGCCTGCCTGCCTGCCTGATTGCTCCTAACTGCTTCTGCCTGCCAGCCTGATCACCCCCTAAACACTCCCCTGCCTAACTGCTTCCCTGCTGGCCAAGTTGCCCCCAACTGCTCTCCCCTGCTGGCCTGGTTGCCCCCAACTGCCCTCCCCTGCCAGCCATCTCGTGGTGGCCATCTTTGACCACATGGGGTGGCCTTTTGTGCGAGGGCATGATGGTCAATTTGCATATTACCCCTTTATTATATAGGATAAGGGTTATTTGAACAGAAGCACTGAGATATCATGACAATCACTCTGACAATTGAGATAGCTACTAAGAGACTAAGAAGCAGGTAGCATGTACAGTGTGGATTTGCTGGACAAAGGGATTACTCCCACCTCTTGCTGGACAGGGTGGGGTGTTGAAAGGTTTCATCATGCTACTCAGAAAGCCATGCAATTTAAAACAAATTGTTTTTATTTCTGTAATTTTTTTAATTTTCAAACTGTGGTTGACTATGAGTAACTGAAACTGTGGATAAAAGGGGACTACTGTACAGGCCTGACCAGTGTGGCTCAGCAATTGAGCATCAACCTATAAGCCAGGAGGTCATGGTTCAATTCCCGGTCAGGGCAGATGCCTGGGTTTCGGGCTTGATCCTCAGTGTGGAATGTACAGGAGGCAGACAATCAATGATTCTCTCTCATCATTGATGTTTCTATCTTTCTCTCCTTCTCCCTTCCTCTCTGAAATCAATAAAAATATATTTTTTTAAAAAAAATGTTTTTTTTAATAAAGAGGAGAACTATTGTACAGTAAGTCCTCACTTAATGTTTTTGATAAGTTCTGTGACTTTAAACAAAATAATGTGTAACAAAACCAATTTCACCACAGGCTAATTGACATAAATACAATTTCAATTCCCATAGCACTTCAACATTATATCAAAACGACATTGAACAAAACAGTGTCATTTGAGAACCTATTGTATAAGCTTGCCTCTTAGAAATGCTTTTGCTACATCTCATAAGCTTTGGAATGTTGCTTTTCTATATTTCATTTTTCTCAACATTTTTTTTAATTCCCTTTTGATTCCTTCTTTGGCCCATTGGTTGTTAAGTAGTATATTGTTTAATCTCCACATATTTGTGAATTTTTCAGTTTTCCAATTATAATTAATTTCTAGTTTTATACAAAGATGCTTGATATGATTTTAATCTTCTTAGCTTTATTTAGATTTGTTTGTGGCCTAAAATATAGTCTACCCTGAAGAATGTTCCATGTATGCTTGACAACAATGTATATTCAGCTGGCGTTGGATGAAATGTTCTGTAAATGTCTGTTAAGTCCACTTGGTTTTACAGCAGTTAAAGTTCAATGTTTCCTTATTGATTTTCTGCCTACATGATCTATCCATTGTTGAAAGTGGAGTATTGAAATCTACTACCATTATTGTGTCACTGTCTATTTCTCCCTTCAGGTCTGTTAATACCCTTTCCATGTTAAAAGATACTTACAGTTTTAAAGATTACTTTGGGCCCAACTGGATAATCCAGGGTAATCTCCCTATTTAAGGTTAATATTTTATCAATCTTAATTCCATCTGTAACTTCAGTTCCCTTTTCCATGTACCCTAACATATTCATAGGTCCCAATAATTAGAACATACACATTGGAGAAGGGGCATTATTTTGATGATTACATGCATATTTGCAGAGGTTTTTTTTAGAAATACAATTGCTGGGATTAAGAAATTAGCAATCATGATAGCTACAGCTATATAGATCTTAAACAGAGATGTTGCTCTATATCTTTATCAACATTATTGGACATTATTACCTGCAAATTTGATATGTGTAATATGGGATCTCCTTCTGGTTTTAATTTCATTTCTTAACACTTGTGAAATGAAGCAATGTTTCATAAGTATATTGGACATTTGCTTTTCTGCTTCTATGATTTGCCTGGTAAGATCCTTTAACCATTTTTTCTCTTCTGAGTAATATTTTCTTATTGATTTGTAGAAGTTATTTCTATATTCAAATTGCTGGGAAATTAAACTTCACTGGATTTATCAGTGCTCCTGAGAAAAAATTCCAGTCCCCTTTGACATGGAAATGTATATGATGTGATGATAGGGAATGCTTGCTTTCACTTCCTCCAGAAATATCTTACTCTTTACATACCTTGAGAATTTCATTCGTTTCTTTAGTTAATTGCTCAGATGCAAAAGGATAATAAACATCCTCCTCTCTCTCTGAGTGGGCCAAGTGATAACATCTTGGTCTAGACTCCTAGGTTAAACCTCCAATGGGCCAGGAGGACTGAAGCACTATCTCCTTAGGTAGGTACATATATATTTTTCATGATGGGATAAGCCTAGAGTTTATAGAAAACTCCAGTGTCTTAAAGGAACACGTTGAGTTATCTAATTCCTGGGGAGATGTTATTTACATACAAAATTGCACGAACAAGGAGGAGACCCTTTTAGGAGGAAAGGGGACAACTGTTATCTTCACCTTTATAAGCAGAGAAGAATCATTTTTTTTTTTCATTTTCATCTATGGGATGTCTGGCTATTTGCATAGTACAATTGACTTGGCTTTCATCGTATTGCCCTAGCCATAAGGACTAAGGGAAAGACAATGAAAACATTTATTATTTCCTGTGAGATGTTTCATAAGAAATCTATCTTTTTTCCAGTACCGGGTATGTGTGCATTCACCATAAAATTAATAAAAATAAATATTAAAAACAATAAAAATTCTATTACAAACACTTCTCTATAACTGCTTCATGTTTGAATCCAAATTAAAATTTAAAGGAAGGATATAACTGACAAGAAGAAGATAACTATCCTCGTTAACCCATCTTGTTTTCCAAAAATGATTTCCTAGCACTCCTCCATTGAAGGGGAAAATGTTAGAGATTCAGGCATGTTGTCCTAACTGACTTCCACTGGGAGACAGACTGGATAAAGCAAGCTCTTCAGGGTTGGGATTTAAAGCCAAACAAAGACAAAGTCAGTGGAGTCCACACCGTAGAACGTAGGAGCATGAGTAGAACATCATCCGGACAATGGGCACGAGGGATACCTATTAGTAAGTAGTGGCATCCATCCACAAAGACTAGAGTATGGAGCAGAAGTCATGATCCCTCGAAAGATTGGATATTTTTTGAGAAAATATTGACCACCCTTCTCAGGTGAGCAGGATCTAAGCACTTCAATTTGGCCTCCATCATCAGGAACAAAGGAGGTTGGGGGGGCGGAGTGGATGTGGCAGGTTATTTTTATAGCACGTTGGAGGATAGATGAAATGAAGACATCATCCTGCCTGGGTTGAGCAGTCAGCAAACAGAGGTGGACATATATATCAAATATCAAGTGTGGTGGGATGGTTAGAGAACAAAACCAAAATCGCAAATGGAGGGTCTACAGTAGAACCAGACAGGATAGAACAAGGTTTTAGGAAGTACAACCGGGATTTAATAGAGGGAAAAGTAAGTTAGAAGTTGGAGTTGGGGGGCTATATTGAGCACCTTGCACTGTAAAGTAGCTGTGAATAGAGCTGAGAGGGGGAGCAATGCAAGATTGAATTCCTAGAAAAAGTGGAAAATTAATATGGAGTCAATTATGGGAGAAGTTGCAGAGATTCAGCTACTAAAATTACAGAATAACCTGAGTAATTTTTATATTAGGCTAAAGTAAAAAATTCATTTTTTTCTCCATAAGTACTTATAGTAGTACTAAGCAGAGATTAAAACTAGTCACTTATACCACACCCAGTGACTCTATGCAAAGTGATTTCTGTTTTTATGTAGATGTTTCAAAATAAGAGGAATTCCTTTTAAAATGGAGACATTTTGGAGGACTAGTTTGCAAATCCTCTTATTTTGTAAACTGGGAAAAGTTTCTTAAAGATGAACATCTCTGATGCATATGGTTTCTGCACAGCAAATTATATTTAGAAAATATGTTTGTCACAAGATTGAACATAAAAGTGTTCATAATTATCTACACTAACTTGGAAAATAAGGGCTGTGCCAGATTTGAAAATCCAGGAGAGTTTGTATGAGTTTTAATTGTCTTTTTACCATGGAATACTACTGTCTTATTAAGGATGGTTTACAACCATTTTCAAAATGTTGTTTCCTAATTTTAATGTAATTTTAAAGTAATTTTTCTTCTTTTAAATATGTGTTAACCCTGAAATTGTAAAGCTAAATGATCAAATTTAAAAAGAACCAAAATAGCCAAAGTCACAAAGGAGTTATGTTTGCCTTCTTTTACTTCTGTTTTAGAGAAAGAGGAGATAATTCATAAAGATCATCTGAAATGAAGCCATTGAGAAGATGACAATTAAATGAAAGCATCTGAAATACATCTGGCAGCTCATTAACTATAGTATCTTGTCTCAAGTTAAAGGCGTACACATGATGCTGTCGAGTGGTTCTTGAAATGTGGATGCTGCAACTGAGGAACTGAATTTTAATTTTACTCACTTATAATTTAAATATCTACATATTGGGCTGCATAGCCTGAGAAAATGTAAAAGTTCACATCCAAATGAAGAGAAGAAACATGTTGTTTTCTTCATGTAGAACTTCATTTAAGGGCTGAGGGACTGCCCGACCCATGTGCTCAGTGGTTGCACGCTGATCCATGAACCAAGAGGCTACCAGTTCCATTTCAGTCAGGGCACAGGCCCTGGTTGCAGGCTTGATCCCCAGTAGGGGGTGTGCAGGAGGCAGCCAGTCAATGATTCTCTCATCATTCATGTTTCTATCTCTGTGTCCCCCTCTCATCCTCTCTGAAATCAATAAAAAAATTTTTTTTTTCAAAAAGGAGCTGAGGGAAAAAAATTTTTTAAAGCATCTTACAACATATTTAAACCTGAAAACAAAATGGAATTAGTAGAAGGAGTAGTTTAAATCAAACATTCATGTCAAAAGGTGAGCATTCTGCTATATGCTCACGTTCATGGGATTATGGCAACATTTTACAGGAGAGTCGTCAGTCTGAAAGCAAAAGAGAATATAAAATTTTGTAGATATGAGATATTAATACTAACGCAATTACATTGGGGAAAAAGTAAATAGATTTTGTGAACCACTACTTACTAATCCTTGTCTTGCTTTGAATCGAATAAGAAAATATAGTTAAATTATGGTTTAAATCGTTCTAAACTTACAAATTGCCCATTTGAAGCCTTGAGAAGTTCTCCTGTATTTCTTAGTATGTTCCTCAAGGTGAACAGGACTTCAATCTTACTGGAAACTATTATCTTTATTTAGGCAATAGCTCTTTATTTTTTTACTATATGCAGACCTTTGTACCAGATAGAGATGGAAATTACCAACAGACACACACACACACACACACACACACACACACACAATTATAACAATAACGACAGCTAGAAGACATGAAGCATTAATAAGAATGATTTAAAATCTAAGTAGGAAGACAAAATATGCATGTGTCAAATGTTTGCTGAACTCCTAAAGCACAACGTCCAAAATAAGGGCATGATAGAGCTATAGTCAGAGGAGACACAACAGAGTGCTTGAAAAACAAGACACTGGGATGTAACAGAGAACACCAGTTCTCTTAAGACCTCAATGCACGTATACTTCTGTATGAATCCAAATGCCTATGAAACAGTCTATCCTCCATAACTTATCTTTCTATAATCTGCCTTTTACCTAAACCTGATAAGGTGAAATCCTGACGAGAATTGAAGTGAGAAATAGGGTGGATTGTTATTGTTCTTCTATCTCTTTCTCTTTTGTTTTTTTTCCCACTTTAAGCACAAGTAGCCAAGGTTATGTTGGGATTATAATGCCTTTCACTGAGCCCTCTGCCTAATTATCTGTCACTGAAACTTTGTCTGAGGTTTGACTATAAAAACCTGTTATTATTAGGTTGAACTTTCCAAATTGCCAATATTCAATTTTTTTTTTACCTACAAATATGTCAATTTCAAATGTTCCAACTTATAGTATCGGTAGGTGCAATTCAAATGGTCTTATTTTAAGAACTAGAGGCCCGGTGCACAAAATTTGTGCACTGGGGCGGGGGGCGGGGGGGGGGGTGTCCTTCAGCCCAGCCTGCACCCTCC
>NW_006297140.1:540409-565753 GCF_000327345.1 Myotis davidii | reverse complement strand
GGGAGTGACCATCTTGTGCGAGGGTGTGATGGTCAATTTGCATATTATCTCTTTATTATATAGGATAATAATAATTATAAAATTAATTCTATACGTTACTACTTCAAACAATATATTGATATAAAAACAGTCCAGCCCTAACTGGTTTGGCTCAGTGGATAGAGCGTTGGCCTGTGGACTGAAGGGTTCCAGGTTCGATTCCAGTCAAGGGCAAGTACCTTGGTTGCGGGCACATCCCCAGTAGGGGGTGTGCAAGAGGCAGCTGATTGATGTTTCTCTCTCATCGATGTTTCTAACTCTCTATCCCGCTCCTCTCCTTTCTGTAAAAAATCAATAATATATAGATATTTTTAAAAATATATATATTTCTTTATTGATTTCAGAGAGGAAGGGAGAAGGAGAGAGAGATAGAAACATCAATGATGAGAGAAAATCACTGATCAGCTGCTTTCTGCACCGCCCCCACTGGGGATCGAGCACTCAACCCAAGCATGTGCCCTTGACCGGAATCGAACCCCAGGACCCTTCAATCCACAGGCCGATGCTCTATCCACTGAGCCAAGCCAGCTAGGGCTCAATAAAATATATTTTTTAAAAAATAAAAATAAAAACAATCCATTTTATTTTTGTATAACACAATTTTAAAACTTTTCATTTGAAAATTTTTATTACTGAAAATAGAAAATATCCAGACATACTCTCAATTTCTTGTCTTAGTCTTATATTTATTTGTCTTATAGCTTTAAATTGCCACCTTCACAAAATAAAAGATTTCTATGTCATTAAAAATAAAATTGAGTAGTCTATTTGGAACTTTATCTTTCTTAACTGGATCATCCACTCATTAGCAATCTTTTTCTTAATGCTGTCATATAATGTAAAGTATTACAAAATTAAATAAGGTAATTTTATTTAATTTAAAAATGTAGCCCAGCTGCCGTGGCTCAATGGTTGAGCATCAACCTATGAACCAGAAGGTCACGGTTCAATTCCCAGTCAGGGCACATTCCTGGGTTAAGGACTTGATCCCCAGTGGGGGTTGTGCAGGAGGCAGCCGATCAATGACTATCTCATCATTGATGTTTCTATCTCGCTCTCTCTCTCCCTTCTCTGAAGTCAATAAAAATATATTTTAAAAAAAGAAACACAGAGAAAACCATTTAGGCTAAGCAGTATTGTTATAAATATTTAATGAGTGACAATGTATATATCAGTAATATTTATGTATCTTCAAGATATATTAAATGACAAAAGGAAGGTACAGAGAGTATATGATTTGATATATTTTGTGGAAGAAAGAAGAGAAAATAAAAATAACTCTATGAAAGCACTTAGCAACATACAAAATCAACTAATAAAAATGATAAAAAGGTCCTAACAGGTTTGGCTCAGTGGATAGAGCTTCAGCCTGCAGACTCAGGGGCCCCAGGTTCGATTCCGGCCAAGGGCATGTACTTTGGTTTCAGATACATACCCAGTAGGGAGTGTGCAGGAGGCAGCTGATCAATGTTTCTCTTTCATCGATGTTTCTAACTCTCTATCCCTCTCCCTTCCTCTCTGTAAAAAATCAATAAAATATATTTTTAAAAATTATTATAAAAAGGATGAAAGCAGGAGTGGGAGCAAGAATAATAGCTATGAATATATATTTTAATATTGTTTTGATTTTTAAGCTATGTGAATGTGCTACCTATTAAAAAATTAAATTAAGCATTAAAAAGATATAAATAGGCATCAATTTGCTATTTTATTGGTTTCAGTATCGGAGAATAGCTATAGCAAAGATGCCTAGTTTTTTTAACTGTAGCAGCTCAGGAAAGAAATTTTCAAAAAAATTTAGGTAAAATTAATTACCTACTATTTAGCATAGTGGTTCTAAAACTTTATTGTGCATACTGTCTCCTAGATACTTTGCTAAAAATCTATATTCTTGGGACCTGACCCAGACTACAAATTAATATGTTTGAAGTGGGGTTATGAATTTACACTTTAACAACACTAAGTAATTGTCATGCAGAATGCATTGAACCTACAATCTAATATGTTAAAATAGTTATTCTATTACATCACTAACATATTTTCAAATATGGTAAATAAAATATTAGTTTAATATCTGAAAATAGTAATTTCCTAAGAAGAATTATTTTGTTTTTCAAATTTGATATGATTTTATTGTCTTCATTAGAAAATTTTAAAATTTAGTATTTGCTGGTCCAAAATCTTTCTTTATAGTTAATATTTACTGATAAAGTTATATAATAAACCATAAGAAGATAGTGGGAACATTATAGATTCATCATTTAAATAAAAGGAAAGGCTCCATACCAATTATACAATAAATTTTAAACTTTTAAAATAGAGTTGTAGATGTTGTTAATCATTGTACCTATTCATCTTCTGAACCTCATTTCTATGTTTGGAAAATTCTTCACGTTATGAGTTTTGTTGAAAAGCAGAAACTACCTTTCAATATAGAAACTGGGTACACTCTTAAAAAGCATCATTTAGATCTGTAAGCAGGCTTCGCTCACATTCAGGGACACACAAATGAGGAACTGCATGCCTGCTGCGGTAACCTCCAAGACTTGTTCTCTGGCCCTACATGAGAGACTGTGAGCTATCCAATATCTTTTTAATATACTCCCTTTTCTGCTCAAAATAAATCATAAATGGTTCGTTCTACTTTTTTTGTTTGTTTAAAGTATTACAAATAGTAGTACATATGTGTCCTTTGGTTCTATTTTTTATTATTCTTTGTAAAAACCCTGACTAATCGATGTGAGTTTAGATTTGAAAAATCAATGGAAATGTCACAAAAGAGAAATAAGGCTTAATAGCAGTTCATGCAAGGAAAAACCAAATAGATATAGTTGATTATTCATTTTTTTACAACTTAACATAAATCAAGAATTCTATGCACTTGCCCCAAAATACCCATACAAACTTGGGAAGGGAAGCAGTACTGAAAGGATAAAGATTGGAATAAGAGTAAATACAGTAATTCTGACTCTATAGCTCTGCCCTGGCCCATACCATTTGGCTCCCATTCATAGGCCTTAGGCCCCACATTTATAAATGAGTGTTTTCAGAGGGAGGTTTGAAAATCATACCCTAAACACTGCCAAAGCAAAGAGATATGTGCCAATATAGAGACAAAATTTGATAAAAGAACACCATCTTTCAATAATCCAAAAGTTTTCCTGTGAGGAAAAAAAAAATTAGAAATGTTCACTGGTACAATGGTCAGGATTTGCACAGAATATTATTTCATACTGGGGCTTGCTTAACAATTAAAGCTACATAAAGAAATAGCCCAGCTGGCATGTCTCAGTGATTGAGCGTAGACCTATAAACCAGGAGATCAAGGTTCGTTCCGAGGATATATGTTTCCATACAATAAAATTTACTCTATGAACCAAAACCTAGCTGTGTCTAGTTTATATTGTCTATTTCATGAGATGATATTATGTTATACTTTTTACTCACAGACTCTTGCCACAACACTGGAAATGAAAAATAGTTCCTACAGCACTTGAAGCTAGGAGAACTGTTTCGCAATCTGTCATTGTCAGCACAAAATGACAAGTTCGGTCCACACAGACATTCCTAAGTTTTCAGGAAGAAGTAGAGGGATTCTGAAATAGTCATGTAGACTGTAGCTGTGGAAGACCATAAAATGGTGCATGAGATTTCAGTGGAGGAAACAGCATCATTGTATATAACAAGATGGGCGGGAGTTAAGAGTAGTAGGCTTCCAGCCAATGGAGAGGACATTTGAAAAATTATGCTAGTATTGCCAGCAGCAGAGAAATTACCCTTCATCCAGTTGGCCCGTGTCTCGTGGTAAAAAATATAAGTGGATTCTGATTAATTCACCAACGTAACCTGTAATCCTTTAATGAAATCTGAAACCAAGAATTGTATGAAGCTTGCATTCAGGCTGTGGGAGACAGTTATCACTACAGCCCTTTTGTGTCAAAATAAATATATTTAATGGACTGGAAATGGCTTTCCGTAATTAGCACATTTAGACAGAATATACTCATTGAATCAAACTACATGCCACCCAGGTTTTTGGTGTATGTTTAGCCATGTTTGTTAAATAAACTTCAGTATTGTATCCAAGAGAGAAAAAAAAGAAAAGAAAAAAAGGAAAGATTATGGCTGGCTGGCTCACAAAACAGAAACCAGAAAATGAGAAGTAGAAAATACAGGAGGAATGGTCGGAAGCCAGCAGCACTCATTAAGAATCTCATTAAAACGTTGGAATCTGCTTGTCAGTAAAGGGGCAACATGGGGCTCCAAATAGCAACGTTGAGATCAGTGACCTGGGTTTTGTCATCTGGAAATATGAAATTCAAATTTGCCAGAGGGCCAGAGATTTAAAACTAGGCTTAATTGTTATATGCTTAAATCAAAGAGTGTTGATAGGATAAACCTTCAGAGTCATGGACATCTGTGGATTCAAGAATGAGCCCAAAATTCTTTCCTGCCCTTATGCAATCTTTTGATGAGCTCATGTAGTTTAATGATTTAAATACTATTGCTGTATCTATAACTCATATCATTAAATGTGTCTCAAAGCTTTATAGGACCTCTTAACTCCAGATTCCCCTTGAGTATTTATTATATATCTCAAACTCAACATGTCCAGAACTCCCAATTTCCATCCATACATTTTCATATATTAATTCAAATAAGAGTGAGGTTTTCCTCCCTTCCTCCCCCCAAAACCCCAGTATAAAGCTCCCTATGGCTTTCCATCAGTGGCAGCTCAAAATTTTCTACACAGACATCCCTTAGAGGCGTAATCTGATTGGAAAGGGGAGTTTGACTAGAGTACTTTGGGAAAAGGTTTTAGAGGCATTGGCATTGCAAGCAAACATTTCCACTCAAATTATATATTTACTTAATTGAAGAAGATTGGGTGTGATGTTGAACTGCCCCCACTTGCACCTTGCAGCTGTCACTTGGCATACTTGAGTGGCCTCCCATTGAAATTAAAATGAATAACATATTACATTATATCATTTCCGGGGTATTACATGAGCTGGCTCTGCTTCAATTTCTGATGTCATTGTGAACCGCTGTCTATAGTTTCCTCTCACGTTGCCAATTACATTCCCGACACAGTACATGTCTTGCTTGAACTAGACTTGGACTTTTCTCTGTCTTTTTGAATACTCCAGGCACATTCCTGACTTCAGACCTTTCCTAGGGCTGTTCTGACTTAATTCGTTTTTCTTCCACTTTTTAAATAAATTTCTGCCTTGTTATTTAAGTATAGTTCATGTCACCTCTTTTGCAGAAAATGTTCTTTAATTATCTAATTTGTACTATTTCCTCTCCCACATCTAATATTCTTCCTTATATTTTTTAATCATATTGCCTTTTGTTCATCTGAGCAGTTATTTACTTTTGTGTTGACTATTGAACTTTTGCATTCCACTACCAGGACATGAACTCTAAGGACAAAGGGATTCAATCTATCTTGTTCAACATTTTAGACCTCCAAAATTAGAATAATCAATAGTGAGTGTTCAAATGTGTAGAAAGGCTATAAAAAAATGAAAGTTTAAGTAAATATCCAAAAGGATTGGCTCAATTCAATTTTAAGCATTAATAAAGATTTCTTATAATGTTAATAACATTTTATTTAAAACAGAGATGATAATGGTAACATATTAGTGTCAGAAACACATTGATCTGTGTTAAACAGATAGGTAACTGCTAATAGTTATTTACTTGGTGATATGGTGTTCATTACTTGAACATCTTTTCTGTATATAATTTCACACAATGTAATGGTTTCCTGCAAATCATTGCTGTTGGATCTTTGTATGTTGACTTAATTTCCCATTGATAGATATTATAAATTAATTCTCCTTTGATATTAATTTCTAGTTACTAACAGATAAGGGTTTTTTTCCTCCCATACTTTGCCAATAAGTTAAATACATTTATTTTTGTCAAGGAAAATAAGCAATAATTTCCCTGTAAAGAGAACTTATGCTAAAATTTTCCACTAATATTTTCATAAAATTGTGTTTTATGTATTAGGTTTTCTCAAAATAGGAGCAATCATTACCATATATTTTATTTTGAAAAATGAATAGATACAGATGATTCCAGGAAACATAGGTTAATATATATATATTAATATGTAATATATATATTTAAAATTGTCTGAGACTTATACAAATAGAAATATTCTTTCAAAGGGAATCAAATTCAATAGATTTCCAAAGCAGGACTTCATTATTGCCTTCACATGGGCTTTTGTTAAGAGTCTCACTGGAAAATACATAGACATTAAAAGAGCCTAAGCTATAAAAGAATCCATTTAGATCATTTTGAACACCATGCTAGATGTTATCAGACATTTATTAAGTGATTCATATTGACACTCAGGGGATCAGATTTATTTATTTTAAATAATAAAAATGAAAATTTCCATTAAATTTGATGCTATACAAGAAATTAAAAATTCAATGTTCTTAATTTAACAAGTTCCAATTGAACTACAGCTTCTTGTAGAAATATTTATAAAATTGCCAGTTTGTGTCAGTAAGTTGCATGAAAAACATGAAGTAAATTTTCAGAGAAAGCAACTTTTCTTAAAGACATATCTTTTTTGTAGTTGTTAATCCTCACCTGAAGAAATTTTTTCCATTGATTTTTAGAGCTTCCTGGCTTGGTTGTGCCATCACCTGTCCACCTACAGGGTCTGAGAGAAACCTTTGCCCACAGGAAAGGTGGACTACTTTGACTTAATCTTTTTTAAAAATGTATTTTTATGAGAGAGAGAGAGGGAGGGAGAGAGAGAGAGGAACATAGACCTGAGAGAGACACATGGATTGGTTGCCTCCCACTCTCACTAACCAGAGGCTGGGGATTGAACCTACAACTTGGGTACCTGCTCTTGACAGGGAATCAAACCTGAGCCCCTTTGGTGTGCTGGCCAGCACTCCAAGCACTGAGCACAACGGCCAGGGCAAAGCCAAATTCTTCATATTCTATTTACCATATTTACATTTCTTAAAATTCAACCCTGAGGAGCTATGGATTAATAAGTTATAGCTATATATGTTTAATAACTATTGTTAATTAAATTTTTAAATTAGAGTTTGCATTAAGTTAATTTAATTTCATAAACATTTGTAAACCTTAATAACTAGAGTTATTTTACAAAACTCAAGTTCCTGAGGGGTGTTTCTTTTGACTCTTTATCAAATAATTGATAAACATTGATCATTATAGACTGATAATATATTAGGTGAGCCCCGGGCTTATTTAAGTACACTGTATTGGGAAATGACAGTCTTCATCTTTTCAATTGTCATTTAAAGAAAAATGTCAAAAATGTCATAAGTTGAATGAACTATTTACATAATGCTTGTTTTCTACTGTCTCCTTTCTTTGAAAGATGACAAAACTCATGGGCTTGAAATTTAGAAAATCTGAACTCTAATCCCAGAATCCCCTTTTAATAGATTACTGGGAATCAATAACTTGAGCTTTCTTTGCCTTCCTCTTTTTACCTATAAAATGGTGAGAGCCACATCTGTCCTCCCTAACACACAGAGTCCTTTGTGACAAAATTATTTTAACTGACAAATCAGTATTGTAAGTGATTAAAGAAGGTATGGGCATGATTCATGAATAATTTCCTGTTTAGCCCTGGCTGGTTTGGCTCAGTGGATAGAGCGTTGGCCTGCGGAGTGAAAGGTCCCAGGTTTGATTCCAGTCAAGGGCCCATGCCTGAGTTGAAGGCTCGTTCCCTAGTAGGGGTTGTCCAGGAGGCAGCCGATCAATGATTCTCTCTCATCACTGATGTTTCTATCTCTCTCCCCCTCTCCCTTCCTCTCTGAAACCAATAAAAACATATATTTTTTTAAAAAAAGAATGTCCTGTTGTTTTCTATGATAAAAAGGACAAGAAAATCTGGGATAGGCATTCAATTTTTATCTACTTCTATTAAGGATAAAGAGAATAACGGTATGTGTGTATGTCTTATTGGAAAAGAGTGGATAGATTGTATTTTTTATTCAATTACAGTTTACATTCAATATTATTTTGTATTAATTTCAGGTGTACAGCATAGTGGTTAGAGACAGTCATATACTTTATAATGTGTTTCCCCAATATTTCCAGTACCCAACTCCCACCATACATAGTTATTACAATATTAGAGGCCCGGTGCACAAAAACTTGTGCACTTGGGGAGGAAGGTGGGGGGTCCCTCAGCCCGGCCTGTGCCCTCTCGCAGTCTGGGACCCCTCGGGCGATAACGCCCTGCTGGCTTAGGCCTGCTCCCGGGGGGCAGAGGGCAGGCCCAATCCCTAGGTGCAGCCCCTGGTCGGGCTCAGAGCAGGGCCGATTGGGGAGCTGGGGCGCCGCCCTCTGTCATGCACAGAGCAGGGCGGATTGGGAGGTTGCGATGCGACCCACAGTCACGTTCAGGGTAGGGCCGATTGGGGGGTTGGGGCACTGCCCCCTGTCACACTCAAGGCAGGGTCCATAGGGAGATTGCAGTGCCACTCCTGTCACGCACAGAGCAGGGCTGATCAGGGGGTTGGGGCGCCTTCCCCTGTCATGAGCAGAGCAGGGCCGATAGGGAGGTTGTGGCCCGCCCCCTGTCACACACAGAGCCGCAGGGCGATCAGGGGGTTTGGGCGCTGCCCCTGTCACGCTGATCCCGGTGCCGGGAGGCCTCTCGGCTCCACTGATCCCGGTGCTGGGAGGCATACTACCCTTTTACTATATAGGATAGAGGCCTGGTGCATGGGTGGGGCTGGCTGGTTTGCCCTGAAGGGTGTCCTGGATCAGGGTGGGGGTCCCCACTGGGGTGCCTGGCCAGCTGGGTGAGGGGATGATGGCTGTCTGCAGCTAGTCACACACCCTTCAGGGTGGGGGTCCCCACTGGGGTGCCTGGCCAGTCTGGGTAAGGGGATGAGTGCTGTTTTCAGGCTGATGGGTGACTGAAGCTCCCAACTGCTCCTTTTTTTCTTTTTTTTAATTCTGGGCATGCTTTAGCTCTGGCTCCAGCTCTGAGGCCTCTGCTGCTAAAAGCAGGTATCTGGTTTGTTTGTGTTCTATAATTGAAACAATGTATAACTCCAGCTCTGAGATCCTGGCGGGCTGAAAGCAGGTTTCTGGGGTTTTGTTTAGCTTCTATATTTGTTACAATGTTTGAAACTGCAAGCTCAGAGGCCAGCAAGGCAGGCGGGGAACGTTGGAGTCCTCCATCACTGAAGCAAGCAAGCCTCATGTTAGCTTCCAGCTGCCTGGCTGCTGGCCGCCATCTTGGCTAGCAGTTAATTTGCATATCTCCCTAATTAGCCAATGGGAAGTGTAGCAGTCGTATGCTAATTACCATGTGCTCTTTTATTAGATAGGATTATTGACTATAATGCTGTACTTTATATCTCCATGACTACTTTGTAACTACCAATTTATATTTCTTAATTCCTTACTTCTTTCACCCAGTCTCTAGTGCCCTCTTCCCCACAACCATACTCTGCTCTCTGTATCTATGAGTCTGTTTCTGTTTTTATTTTTTTTTCATTTATATTGTTCTTTAGATTTTACATGTAAGTGAAATCATATGGTATTTGTCTTTCTCTCACTGAATTATTTTACTTAGCATAATGCGCTCTAGGTTCATCCGTGCTGTTGCAATTGATAAGATTTCTTTCTTTTTTTATTTTTATGGCTGAGTAATGTAGTCTGTGCATTTTGGGACAAAATTGCCACATGTGACAATTTTAAAACAATGCAAAAATGTTCCAAAAACACGCTTTAGAACATGAAAGAGCTAACAATGTAGCCTTACTGCTGATAAGTAGCAACAGACCGACAGCTGTCTCCTCAATGGCAAAAAAGGAAGTAAAAAGATTGTGGAATATCTTATCCATATGCTGAAACCAAACATTTTCTATCTGAAACAATTTCCTTTTAGAATATGACCTGACATACAGTCATTTTCAAACAAACCAAAAATGAAAGAATTCACTACTAGAAGACTGATACTAAAGAAAATACTGCCTGGATACTAAAGGTAATACTAACAGATGACAAGTTAGTATTGCAAGAAAAAACAGAGACCACAGAAACTAATAAATATGTGAAAAAAGTAAGTTAAGATTGGCTTATCAACTAATAACAGATGTAACAATAACATTTCATGCCATTTAAAATATATAGTGTGGTACTGGCCCAGGGAAACAGATCAATAGGAGAGAGGACCCAGTAACAGAACCAGTGATGTATAAACAAACACTTGGGATACAAAACATGGCTTTGTGTAGCAGTGCAACAATAAACACTCCTTCAACAATTGAGTATTCTTGTGGAAAAATTAAACTGAACCCTACTTCACACTATTGATATTCATAGAACTAAATGTGGAAGGGAAAACAATAAACAATAGAGCTTCTCAAAAGATAAAGGGAAATATCTTCATGATATTAGGGAAGAGAAATATTTCTCATACAGGACAAAAAAAATAATAATAAGGAAAATATTTATTTATAAGTTGGATTATATTAAAATTAAGAACTACTACTTACCAAAGGCATCATTTGGGATGTGAAAATGCAATGTTAACAGCATGTATAATTGACAAACAGCTTATCTGTTAATTATATAGACTTAAAATAAATTGGAAAATCATTGGCATATATAGGCAATAAGTAAAGTTGCAGGCATTAACAAGATTATTAAAGAGTATAGGAAGAAATATGAAAAGATGGCCTAGCATGAAGCCATAGGAAACTCCAACACCTAATTGTTTGTAGAAGAGGATGATCTTACAAGAAGATTGAAAATGACTGGGCAAAAAGTTGGAGGGAAAACAGGAGAGTGTAGTGTAATGGAAGCCAGGATAGAGTTTTCAAGTATTACATACTAATGAGATAACAAATGAAACAACTGAACAGCATCTACTGGATTTAGAAAATGAAAGGCATCAAGGAGTTGTTTCCGCTAAGCGTGGGGGGGGGGGTTGGATAAGCATGGAGTTGAGGAATATCCAACTCCATGTGCGGTGAGGTGATGAAAGTAGTGAAGATGATAGTACAAATAACTACTTGAAAGAGTTGCATTGCTCCCTGGCCAGTGTGACTCAGCTGGAACAAAAGGTGGTGGGTTTGATTCCTGGTCAGGGCACATACCCAGGTTGAAGGCTTGATCCCTGGGTTTGGGCACAAATGGGAGGCAACCAATCTCTTTCTCTCTCTCTCTCTTTCTCTCCTTTCCTCTCTCTAAGGGTTGCATTGTAAAATGATTAAGAAGTACATAGAGAAAACTGCAGAATTTAATCAGTGTTTACCTGTGATCAGTTCCCTTTTTAAATGGTAAGGATTCTATAATCAAATGGTTTGTTAAGTGAGCAAAACTTGATGGGACAAACAGTACATTGTTCTCTATTTTTTTTATCCCTCTTATAAAACACATTTTGAATCTACTTACCCTATTACTGACATCCCAGAAGGATTATACAATTCTGAAACCACTCTTAATTAAGAAGTCTGATTCTACCTTACATGAAACTTCCATCTCATTCAAGTTGAAGTTTCCTCTCTTCCATCAATTTAGATCTGTTTTCCTGGGGACTTGCTCTGCTGAAGAAGTGATTGATCTGGTCTTCATTCATTTACTCCTCTCTCTGCTGAGGGTACTGCCGGGGCAGAGCAGGGTTTGGGGCAGGTAGGCGGGTATTTAATCGGCCCTGAGTGGACTTCCTCAGTGCCCTGATGTAGGCAAACACACAGGCTGACCTCTTGCTTCCTTTCTTCAGCTTCCATCTCCTGGGGGTACATCATAGAGCTCGTTAAGCAGGATCCCTTTGAGACAACTCAAGCCTAGGTAACTACCTGGCATCTGAGTGCCTGTGGGGATCTTATGCATCTTGGCTTTAGCAAATGGCCAATGTACAGGTTCAGAAATTAGCTCTCTTCCCTGCTGCCCAAGTTTCTTTACCAGCTCCACCCTTCAGACTCCTGCAGGCAAGAAGCTGACCTGGATGTTGATGTGTCAGAGTTCACATACACTTCCAAATATTTCATAATCCATATCAAACCCTGCCCAGAATTTTCATAGCATTCAATTGAAAGATCAGGAGGGGTCCTTAAATGTCCTTTACTTTTACACTTCTTAAGAAACCTCCTTTTATGTTTCTAGTCTGTCATCTAAGTCAGTGGTTCTCACCCTTCCTAATGCCGCGACCCTTTAATACAGTTCCTCATATTGTGGTGACCCCCAACCATAAAGTTATTTTCGTTGCTACTTCATAACTGTAATTTTGCTACTGTTATGGATCGTAATGTAAATATCTGATATGCAGGATGTATTCTCATTGTTACAAACTGAACATAATTAAAGCATAGCGATTAATCACAAAAACAATATGTAATTATATATGTGTTTTCTGATGGTCTTAGGCAACCCCTGTGAAAGGGTCGTTCGACCCCCCAAAGGGGTCGCGACCCACAGGTTGAGAAATGCTGATCTAAGTGGTTGGGGCTGTGTTCGTTTTATAATAGGTTCTTCATGGATGCAATGAGTCTTTTCCCCAGAATTCTGAGACTATTAGAAAAGTCGATTACATCATGTTATAAAAACAGTCAAGAGAGGTTGACTAGACAGCAGAGAGAACACAACAGATATCTGGAACTGCCAAGAATGTGCAGAGTGGAATGATTTGCCTGAGAGAGCCAGAGTCATTCTGTGAGGGATTAGACACAGATGTTTGGGTTTTTGCTTTATTTCTAATGTGGATTGCACTATGTTGGTATTGTGAGGCTTTTGAACATATAATCTAGGAAGTGATAGATTCAAATCTGTTCTTTCAAATGAAAATGAGTTTTGGGGTATGCAGAGAGAGAAGGAGAGAGATGGAGAGGGAGAGGAAAAGAGAGACAGAGAAGGTTATGGGAATAATTTAAAGGGAATAGAGAGTGGAAACACTTAAGAAGGCAAAGACAGTTGGGAATGAGAAAAGAAGGTGGCTGCAAAAAAGATTATGGAGATACAAACAGCAGGTCCTAGTAACTGGTCAAATATGAAGGAAAACATAGGCTCAGTTAAAGGCCATGGTAATCTGAGTTAGTTCTGTGAATTGCTGAATGTTATGAATTAGAACTGGTTTGTCACATATGCTATGAATTTGGGTGCAAATATTACTTCTCCACTTCACAGAATCTTTACTTTAAAATTTAAATCATTCCCTGGCAGGTTTGGCTCAGCCGATAGAGTGTCAGCCTGTGGACTGAAGGGTCCCAGGTTTGATTCCAGTCAAGGCACTCACCTCAGTTGCAGGCTAGATCCAGGCCCTGGTCAGGTGCATACAGGAGGCAACCAATCAATGTGTCTCTCTCACATAGATGTTTCTCTCTGTGTGTCTCTCCCCCTCCCTTCCACTCTCTCTAGAACTCAATGGAAAAATATCCTTGGGTGAGGATTAGCAATAACAAAAAAATTGAAATCGTAATAACTTCCATATTAACTTGGAGAATCTAAGTCCACAAAAAAATGCTAATCTTGCCGAAACCGGTTTGGCTCAGTGGATAGAGCGTCGGCCTGCGGACTGAAAGGTCCCAGGTTCGATTCCGGTCAAGGGCATGTACCTGGGTTGCGGGCACATCCCCAATAGGAGGTGTGCAGGAGGCAGCTGGTCGATGTTTCTCTCTCATCGATGTTTCCAACTCTCTATCTCTCTCCCTTCCTCTCTGTAAAAAATCAATAATAAAAAAAATGCTAATCTTTATCTCTTCTCATTTTCTCCATGTGCAAAGGTAATTTTACTCCTGTCTTTTAGGTCCTGTTCAACATGTTTTTCAAACAAATAGACAAATAGTACTGAGCATGTGCTAGGCAAGAATCCACCTGCTTTAAATATTGGCTCTTTCAATTTTCACACTGACCCTATAAAATAATGATTACCTACTTTTTATAGGTGAAGAAATTGAGCCTCTAAGAGCCACCCAAGATCATGCAGCTAATGAGTAGCAGAGCGTGGATTTGAGTCTGAGTAGTTCATGCTGTTAATTACTATCTTTTTTCCCTAGAGAAGCCACCTTGACTCCTTCAACTGCCGGAAGTTGCTCCATCCACTCTAGCTGGAATTGCTGTTCTGCTTGATCTGGACTCCTAGGCTGATTATTTTTTGCCCCCATGAGTTAGAATTACCCTTGTAAATATGATAACTAGATTCTATGAGGTAGTAAAGTCCTGTGAGGCAAGGACTACTTCTCACTCATCTTTGTGCCTCCAACCTAAAAGAGGAAAGCCCTATAACATACTGAGAAATAGCACAAACCCTAGAATCAGCCAGACTTGAGCAGCCTGATTTGCTGTGTGACTTGAACCCAGTTCCTAAGATTCATATGCTTTAGTCTCCTTATCTGCAAGATGGAGTAAAGGTCTTTCTATTGTGTTTGTTATGAAGATTAAGTAGGTAATGCATATGAAATTTTCAACATAGTTCCAATGTAGTCAGCACTCATGAAATATCTATTGTTTCCATTTTTGCTGCACATAAAAACCCTTAAAAGATATTTGTTAAATTATTAATTCTCTTTTTGAGATTTTGTGTGGATCTGGCTAGTAAAAAACACAGAAGAGATCTCACCTATTTAAAGTCACAGGAAAAATATCTTAAAATGTTATTTTAATCAAGTATTTCTACTTTCAGGTTTATTGACTAATCACCCACTCAAGTTTTAACTTATAAGGAACAGCTGTCAATTATTACCCAGTAGTTTATTTTTGTGCATATAAAAATGACATTCAAATAGAAAAGACATAGGGGCAGCTTTGTTTGAAAATTTACCCAGAATCTTACAATATTTCCATCTGTAAAATGAGTAATGAATCAAAACCCGAGATTAAGGCTAATCATATTTGTAATTTAGGAAATGAAAATACATAAATATAAAGCATAATTGTGCAAGCAAAATCAATTGGGACTGAGAACAAATGGGTTTATGAGCTGTTTATTACTCCAAATAGCAACAAGAAAAGCAGATGTTTTCTAAGAAATAGTAGCAGATAATTACTTTTCATTCAACCTTGATTTAAAGACATTATAGATTGTCCTCTTTAGGTTCTTATGTAAAAACAATTCATGGAGAATGTTATGACTCAATAAGGTATTAACGCAGGAAATCTCCAAACCCGTAGAGAATTTTCATTAGTTTATTTGAGCCAAAACTCAGGACAGATCTCAAATGCTCTGGAGAATAAGTTTTGCAGGGTTTTTTTATATATTTGAAATTAAGGAGGGAACATAAGGAGGATTACATGAAGGTGAGAGAAAGCAAGGCAGGAGTCAGATTACAAAATAGTTAAGATTAAGTGCTCTCCTGAAGGTGGTACACTGTAGAGGGAGCAGCCTGAAAGGGGGCATTTCCCAGTTGTGTTCACCTTGATGCACGGATACAATGAACGGGGCCTGCTTAAGGCAAAGAGACACCTTTTACTAAAGAAGTTACACGTCTGGGGAGTGACTGCTCACCATGATCTGCCCAGATAGGAATTTGTGATCAGATCACCCTGGAAGGTCCCTTTCCATAAAACCCCATTTTTGTCCATAAAGGCAAATCATATTTTATACTTGTATTTCTTTTCTCAGACTTTGGAAAGGTTTGACAAAGAACATATGATTCCCATAAACTTCAAATCACACTCTCCTATTATATTTAATGTCTGGCTGGATGAGGCAATATTACACGAACTACAAATTGTTGCTATAATGGAAATGCAAACATTATATGTCTGTATTTCTTTCTTTAAGGGGCTTTCCAAAAGAAAAGCTATTATATTACACAGGATGGAAAACAGGGGCACTATTTTAAATGAATCTTCATGCCATTTTAAATGCCACCCATGCCGTACATGGTTCTCTTTAGCCTCCACTTTCTACTAATCCTTCACTTTTATTGGAAGATTTTTAAGAGGAAGATAGATAATACTGATATTCGTGCAAAGAATGAAATGCTGAAGGTGGAATAAAATTAGAAGTAGGAAATCATTCAGAAGGGTATTCTAATCACCCAGGTACAGCTTGATGAAGGCTTGAATTGGAATTCATTTCTGCTACCTAAAAGTAAACTTTTTATCCTTGTAATTTTTTAGTTCAAATTCTAGCAGTAAAGGTGTTTCCCATTAAACGGATTTACAATTTAATGAAGCTGTAAGCCATTTAAATCTAAAGCTTATAGGGAGAAAGTAGGTGATAGACTCTGAGTTACTAGAGTTGAAACATAAATTCATTTGATTTCACGAGTCCTGGAGCCTTTCTGTGATTACTCAGTTCAAGTGGGGAATCTTTGAGAACCTTAAAGCAATGAACGCTGAGAAAGAAGGAGCTAGCTTGACTGATTGGAAAAGGCAGAAGGTAGAGCCCCAGAGCCAGGTGCTGCAGAAGCTGTATTAACACATCGTGTCACACAGCAGTGGAAATGCTCCTCAGGTGAACATAAGATGTTTTAGAAGAAGCAAGAGGGCCATTTCCTGAGGGATGAGGGCTGCCTGATGTCACAATTGGAGTTAGCCTAAAATATCAGGCATGATTGTGAAGGAGGGTATAATTTCACAAGAAAGGGGGGGGGGAGGGGGGAGCCGAATCACTGGTGGCCAAGGGCTGAGAGTAGGAGTGGTTTGACTACTTGATTGTGGAGGGAGTTACAGGACCATGTATGCATTTGTCAAAACTCATAGGACTTTTTACATAAAAAGGATGACTTTTCCTGGAGGTAAATTATACCTTATGAACCTTGAATAAAAAATACTAAAAACAAACATGAATTAGATAGAAAGGTGATCATGCCAATAGAAGTTTTAAAATACCACATATGTGAATAATTTAATCCACAGCAATTTTAAATTACAGTATGTTGTTAAAGAGACAACCAGAGTTTAAAAAGAGGAACTTGCATACTAACCTGATTTATTTGATTGCAGGCTTAGTGATACTGTGTATTCTTTACAGGCGGAAATTTCACATAGTTCTGTGTCTTGAATGTGGACCCTAAAGGTAGAGAGAGGCAGTGCCTGGTTTGCAATTTCTAAACTTGGATGTTACAGGTTGGGTTCTCCAGGAGCAAACAATGACACTGCATTCACTGGGCAGTGTGTTATTTAGCGAAGAGAACAGGAAATAAGCAAGACTGGGCAGGGAAACAAATACAGCTGTGATGTGGACCCAACAAAGCCTTGGCCAGTTTGTCACACAGCTCCAAAAAGAGATCAGGTGATCCCATGGCATCTATTGATTCTCCCTGAACCAGTCTTGACAGTGAACAGACAGGTACATCAACCCTAGGTCTGCCACAGTGTCCAGTGGTGGTGTAAATGGCCAGGCTTTCCACCCTGCCCTGCTCAGTTACTAGGTGCAGGTAAAGCAATGTGCTCTAGCAGAGGCCAACACCAAGGGAGGGATACTAGAGGCTGTATGCTGACGGCATTCTCTCCAGTAAGGCGTTCTTTGAAGGGTATCTGGGTGGTGCATCTTCAAAGCTTTACTCTTCGTTCAGCTGGCATCCACTTCTCCATATATCTTCAAGAAGTAACTCCTGGTGCAGCAGAATTCTGGTGAGCCTTTCTTCCAGTAGAGACTCTTAGAAGCGGGAGGTGAGTGAGACAAGTGACAGCTCCTGCCACAACAGTCATCCTTGGAGCCACCATTGATACTCATTTGTGATCTTCTCCCTCCCCCACTATACATTCTAGCTTTCCCTCACTCTCAGCTGTCACCCTTCTACTGACATTAGTGACTAACCTGGTGGCGTGAACAAACTCTCATCACCAATGGCCTAAGTCTCTTGGTTATCATGCCATTCTCAGCCTGAATTTGATGTACCTCTTTATGTAACAGCTAGTGACCCAGTGCACGGATTTGTGCACATTGAAAGGAAATTAATTAGAAGGTGGCTGGCAGGGCGGACCTGGGTGAGATGGGTGAACACGCCCTGGAGCCAACCTCCTGAGGTCTCTCCTTGGCATCTAGGAAGTGAGCAGGGTCCCTCGACAGGTGGGATCTGATCTGTGGGGATCAGGCTGTAACTGGCTCTCTGACATCCTCCGAGGGGCCCTGGAGTGCAAGAGGGCACTCTGCAAAGTTGTAAAGGGTATGGAATGCAAATGCAAGTGTGCAGTAAACCAGATTCAGGGCTGACAGTGCACCAGCAACAACATAACCCATGGCCAAAGGTGGTATTGCCTGACCCCAGGAGGAATCGGGCTCCCTCCTCTCTGGTTTCTGAGTGCGTCACCCAAGAACCCCCGCTGCCAAGTCATTGCAGCTCAGCAGCTCCTGCGTTGAGCGTCTTCCCCCTAGTGGTCAGTGTGCATCATAGCTACTGGTCATTCCACCGTTTGGTCAATTTGCACATTAGGGTTTTATTATATAGGATTGAGTAAGGGGGTATTAATAGATGCTGATGTGAATTATCTGGAGTTCCATATGTGTTTTTTCCTGCTCTGACTCAGGTAGCAGCCCTATTTCCCTCTGATGACCAGTCAATTACTCCTGACAAGAAAGTAATTTCTCTTCTTTCCTGTTGGTTCCTGGGTATAAGGGACCCAAAAAGGCCAGGTAGCAGCCAGAGATTATGATTCAATGGGAACCTTGCTGTGCCCTGGAAAAAAAGTGTATCCTATTTGGGGGCCAGGACCTCTAATACTATAACAGCTCAGGGTTGTGGGACAGAAGCACACATTCTACATTTCTGCCTCATGACCACTCTGTTTATGGGCAGATGGCATGATCCTGCTCCAGAACCACAGGGACCTTCCAGGGGATTCTCTCACCAGGGATTGCCACAAACTCTGTGTGTTATTTTTACTCCACCACTGTACCCCCAACACAATAGTGTTGAACTGGGCTTCTCAAGAAGCCCTTTCTTCATTGAGGTTCCACTCAAAGATGTCAGCTTTTCAATCCTCCAGGCTGTGAGCCATATTTCTAGGTCAAACATAGGCTGCCTCCAAACCAGAAGAGGTAAACCAATGGCATGCTTCCCTTTTTATAGTAGGAGGTGACAGTATCATAATTTACTTTAGACAGGATATCCTGGCGCATCATGGAAAATTAGATCATTATAAATTTTACAGAAGAGCAAGGCTTCTGAATATTGCTACGTTGATATCCCACCCCTTGGAGTGATGTGTCTTGCCAAGGACTCTAGTCTGTTTTCCATCTCTTGCTCATTCCGCCTGCTAAATATAATGCTATCAACGTAATGGATCAATATGATGTTCTGTGGGATGTCCAGGTGGTCAAATCTCTCCCTAGTATATTATGAGAGAAGGCAGGAGAGTTAGTAGAGGCACATTGCAAAACTCTAAATGTATATTGTTGTCCATTCCATGTGAATGTGAATTGTCTCATCGTCTTTTCTGATTGGCATAGAAATATATGTTGTTGTTTTTTTTTCCAAGGAAGTTTCTAAGGAGACCTCCATTAGGCCTTCTCCATTATAATAATTTTTACTTTAAAGACCAAAAATGAAATGTGGGAGTTGGTTCCAGTGTTTGAATCCTAGAGGTTTGAATCCGAGATGGAAATGACCACAGAATGGGTCCATTGACACAGTGAACTCACTGGAAGCGGGGCCTTGGGAGTATTCAGTATCTGCAGCTCATTATGAAGAGGAGTAATGATATATACTTTGGGTCCTTAGGTGTCAATGTAGACTCATTCACTCTGCCCTTTGATCCTCATAATATCTGGGTTTTCCCCTTTCCCAATGAAATGGCTGTAGGTGCCTTTGGGGAAAAACCAGAGGGAATCATGTCATGGTGCTGCAGAATTGTTTCTCTTAGAAACTAGCCACCTCTATAATCAAAGTGTTTGAGTTCTACAAACTGGAAAACAGGCTCAGATCTAAAGCAATAGATTTGCAATATAAAAATTTATATTTTATAGTGTGACTGCTTCCCCTCCACTTAGTATGTCATGTGCTATTTTTTTTTTTTTTTTAGAGAGAGAGAGAGGGAGGGAAGGAGAGAGAGAAACATTAATTTGTTGTTCTACTTACTTATGCATTCATTGGTTGATTCTTGTATATGCCCTGACCAGGGATCAAACCCACAACCTTGGTGTGTCAGGACAATGCTCCAACCAATCAAGTAACTGGCCAGGGACTGCAATATTCTATTAATCATCTTCATAACACTCTGTGGATGAGCCCCTCTAGGATGCCACACCAAGCTTATTAGTCATTTGCAATTATTACTATATCCAGATTTCTGGTAGTTAAGCACTCTTATCTAAATTATGTTGTTTTGAGGCCTGATCGGCTCCATTGTTATCAGTGAGCTTACTTCTGTAAGTCTTGCCTGAACTACAGAGGAGAGCAACTAAAGAAGATTCTAGTGATGTGACCAGCACACTCCTATGGCCTTGTCTAATGCTGTGCTGTAAGGGCCTCCCTGTAGGAAATAATTGTCTGGGAAGTGTTTTGGTTGTACATAATATACACAGTCCTGCATACCCACTTCCCTGAGCTTTTCAATGCTTTTCTTCACCATCTGCCATGGGAATTCTGGCATTCCAACTTTGCTCACTATAATGCTTAATTTTAAGTATCAGTCTGGCTAGGCGGTAGGAGACAGTTGTTTGGCTGAACACCAGTCTAGATGTCTCTGTGAAGGTATTTTTTAAATCTCATAAACATTTAAGTCAGTAGATTCCTTCAAATAATAAATCCCAATTTCTCTACCCCAACATGTATGTGTACATGTGTGCACATGTGTACATGTGTATATGTGTATATGTGTGTGTGCATGTGTGTGTACTATTTAGCCGCTTCTCTGGAGAACCTTGGCTAACACACTCATTATGGGCTATTGCTTTATGTGTTTTTCTAGGAGCCATTCTCATAGTGAGTTCACACCATCTCTTGGGATAGTTGCCAGTGTATTAAATCCTGTATCAGGAGCTTTTTCCCAATCCACCATCTGTGGTGGAACTGCCGCCAAGGTGCAGATTTTCGTGAAAACCCTTGTGAGGAAGACCATCACTCTTGAGGCTGACCCCTTGGATGCAAGAGAAAATGTAAAGGCCAAGATCCAAGATAAGGAAGGAATTCCCCCTGATCAGCAAAGACTGATCTTTGCTGGCAAGCAACTGGAATATGGATGTTCTTTGTTGACCATAACCTTCGAAAGGAGTCCACTCTTTATCTTGTGTTGAGACTACGTGGTGGTGCTAAGAAAGGGAAGCAGTCTTACACCACTCCCAACAGGAGTGAGCATCAGAGAAGGAGGGTTAAGCTGGCTGCCCTGAAATACCATAAGGCGAATGAGATGGCACAGTCGCCTTTGCCGGGAGTGCCCTTAGATGAATGTGTGCTGGAGTTTTATGGGCAGCCACTTTGACAGACATTGTGGCAAACGTCTGACCTATTGCTTCAAGAACAACAAATCCTGTATCATGAGAAAGCGCTGCTCTTTTAGGCATATGTTGTCAGTTTGGCTCAAACTCCTATAAAAATTCTCTGCATGTTTGGACTTTTCTTACATTGACACAGGTTATATCTGAGTTTATATATGCCTCTCTCGAGTTTGGAATTCCAGTCAAAGTCTTGGTAATATAACTAGTTTCCAATTGTGCCCTGTTATTATAAGGAGAACAGATTCTTATTGAAGTTATGCAAATAAGAATATTGCCATGAAAATGACAACACTCACTGTGAGTTTCTGAAGTCTGAAGAGATCAAGTAGGGAGAAACACAGAAGTCTCAATTTTGCTTACAAGGGTAAAATTTACCAAATAGCTAGCTTATATTTTTTAAAAAAATCCTCATATCTGGAAAACAACTACAACAACAGCAAAAACCAACCAAATACAAAAACCAAAAAGACCCACAACAGCAAAGAACCAGCAATATTTCAACCAAAAAGTCATGAAAATTGTAACCATTCTTATCAGTTTAGTTAGTCCTGTGTCATTAAACCTGTTCTGCTTGAATCCAGTTTTTCTGTGAGTTCACTTGACCTTGCCTGATAATTAAAGGCAATAGGGTCAGTGATCATTCCAAGAATTTTGCGAGGCTATCTGTCAAGGCTAATATAATTTGCTCAGTGAAGTGAGTGCTCCAATCACTAGAGATTGTGAAGGGTAACACTCCAATTGGGAAACACATGTTCGATTTTTTTTTTTTTTTTTTTTTGCCACTTTGAGGGCATCAGCCTTGTGGCAGGGGAAAGCTTAAACACATCCAGAAAACATACATGCCACAAGAATATTGATAACCCCAAATAAGTGGCAATTGAATGAAGTCTAACAAATGTACTATAATGGATAAAAAAAATGCAAAAACTGAAAAAAGGTTTTTTTCCCCCCAGCAAGTCTGAAAGAACTAAGTGGCCATCTTAAGTTTCCCATAGCCGTTTGTTTAATGTATAGCTGTTTTCTACCCTTCTTAATTTCTTCGATTCAGGAGCAGACTGTAGCCATGTTACAGGAATATCAAGATGGCAAAGGTTTGGCAATGGAGGGTTTTGTTTGCAGAAACAGAATGGACTTTATCCCCTGAGATGATATGATATTGTATATAGTGAACCCTAAAGATTCCACCAAAAACTATTAGAACTGATAAATAAATTCAGTAAAGTAGAAGGATAACATCCTACCCTGTAAAGAATTTTTGTGGGTTTATTTAAGCTAACCTATCGACAATTGCCAGGAAGCAGAATCTCAACCGACTGGGATAAAGCTCCAGAGAATGGTGGGCTTTCATCTATTTTTATACATTGCAACCGAAGGAGGAGATGTAGGTGGGTTACATGAAATCCAGTGGTGATAGATTAGAGAGGCAGAGGCAGGAGAAAGCAAAGCAGGAAACCTCCGGGATTGGATAAAGAGTAAAATGATAGACACATACTTCTTTTACTCAGGTGGTTACAGGGTAGTTAACAGTCAGCAATTGACATGATAACAATAACAATGATGGAATTTGTGGTATCTCTCCTGCTGCCCAGGGCATTTGATTGTGCCCTGAAGGGTCTGGAAAAGAGTCAAGAATGAAGGAGGCAGACACACTGGCTCTAATCCCCATTACCTAGAAATAACAAATGAAACTGGACATCCACGGGGTCCAGGTGGCCTATCACTACTTGAGCCAATGAAGCAGAGACAGGGTTGAATTGAATGAGAGTTTATGTCAATAATGCTGGCAGTCTAGGAAAGCAGGTCATCCAGGAAAATCTGCTCTGCAACCCCCCATAAACCAGCTGCTTATATTGGGTAGGACAAAGATTACATGGGGAAGTAAGGATTACTGGTGTGGGGAAGTAGGCCCCGGTGGAACTCCATTGTATGGGCAAGGAGTTGTTAATCTTTCCATGAATATAGGCAGTTCTTGAATGAGAATAGACCCCATTCAAAGTTAACTCCCACATTCAAAGTTGACCCCCTGGCCCAAGGTTGTCTCCCAGGTCTCCAGGGCATACAACTCCCAACCGGGTTAGAATGTCCTCTCTTTAACCAGAACAAGGCAATCATGGTTAACAGAGCATGATTAATATTTCCCATAACCATAGCTAGTCCCCATATTCCACTTTGGCCCCTAATAAAGGTAATTCTGGCTGGTTTAATAATCAAATAGACATGAGACAGATTAGCAAGAGAACATAACTAAATTTAATGCACACATATGTATGGGGATCCCAAACACATGAGAGTCAGAGACCCCCCCACAAGCATATGAGGTTTGGAGATACCAAGGGGGACTGAGGTATATAAGACATCCTGAGCTAGGGATGAGATAATGCACCTTCTGTACCTGGCCCATTGTCCTGGCTCTGTTCATGCCAGTCTAACTGCCTACAGCAGAAACTAAAATGCAAGTTTTGTCCTAGCTTACGGACTAGCTATGGCAGAAGTAAGGCAATGTGAATTTAGCCAAGTGACTTAACTTGTCTTCTAATTTGTAAATGTGAGTAATCTACTGCAGTTATGGTATTAAATGGGGAAATCCATCTAAGTACTTAGGACAGTGCCTGACAATAAGCCCTTGTGCAGTGGAAGAAGCAAGAAACGTTCCTCTACCCTCCAGGCTCTTCTGCCTGCTGTTATTATCAAACAGACTTGAGCCAGATTAGTGTAGATGAAGAGGGGTCACATGCTAACCTTGTTACTGATTGGGGTTACCTGCTAGGACCTGAGTTCTCAGATTTTAAGAGAGAGAAATGGTCAGGCTGCTTTAGCTCACTGGAAGTCAGAGAAAAGGGGGCCTTGGAGACAGGCTCTGGGGGTTAGCAAGGGACGAGCTGCAGCTGCCCATTTCTTCCCTGGTTGCAAGTCTCATGGGGTTCCTTAGAAGATGGGGGGGTACCTGCTTGTGGGGGAAGGGTAGAAGGGGGGACCCAGGTATAAAAGACATCCTGAAGTAGGGATGAGATAATACACCATAGGGGCTTCAAAGTGTCATGCCAGGCTGGTAAGAACAGAGGTTTAGTAAATAGAAATTTACTCTGCCCTTGAGGTAGGTTAAAAGAGGCTATCTCTAATAATCACTTTTGGGAAAGGCTGTAATTCATGTTCTTCCAGGTAGTTAACTTAGGGGCAGGAGTTACTCTTGGGTTTGTGGCTAAAATTGCCTTCAGCTCAAAACAGTTTCTTTCTTCCTTCTTTTTTTCTTTCTTCCTTTCTTTTTAAAAAATATATGTCTTTTTAAAAATTTTTATTTTAGAGAGAAAGGGAGAGAGAGAGAAACATCAGTGATGAGAATCATGGATCTGCTGCCTCCTGTATGTCCCCTAATGGGTATCAAGCCTGCAATCCCAGCATGTGCCCTAATGGGAATCAAACTGTGACCTCCTGGCTCATAGGTCGATGCTCAACCAGTGAGCCACTCGGCTGGGCTCAAAACAGTTTCTAGAGCAGAGGGACATGTTGGGGTGACTTGATCTGAACCTCCACACATTTAATAAATATGTGAAATTTTCTTTTTAACCATATTGCCACTTTGATTCTTTGTCTTTGGGGCTTCAGGGTTCTAATGATTTTAGCTAACTTATCTTGGCTTCTCATAAGTGATGTCAAGTTCTAAAATCAACAAGAAAAGCTTCTGGGAAGTTATATTATTATTATCTAGGATTAACATAACACTTTATCTTTCATTTTTTAAAGGCCAGAATGGGAGGTGAGGTCAGTTAAATTGACAGAGAAACCGCAGTATGAATCCTCACACCTAAGCCTGCCTCTATCCCTCTGGACAGTTTCGTTTCCTCTTCAACCTTCAATACATTAAAGGAACTCAGGCTAAATGTTCATTTCCAGTCTGTCCTCTTTCCAATTTCCCCAAGAAACAGGGGAAAGAGAGGGGGCGCGGG
>NW_006297140.1:539758-540379 GCF_000327345.1 Myotis davidii | reverse complement strand
GGGGGGAGGTGGGGAGGCGGTGGGTAGAAGAAACCAAACCATTATCCCTAGCACTGTTCACTGTTAAATAACTAAACCCTACTTCGAAGAATTAAATCATTTGAGAAGCTAAAAGGAATTGTATTTACAAGTGACTGTCTTTCATTTCTGATGTATTTTCAAGCTCTTGTGCTATTTTCTATACTCTTCCTCCCACGGTGTACATTTTACTTTTCCCCTTCGCGTGATTTGGTTGGGAAGCCTACTCTCCACCAAGGCCATCCCGGCCTTGTCCCTCCCCCCCATCCTCACACCTTCACTCTCCAATGACCCGCCCGTCCCCTCCCAGCTCACGAAGAGCATCTCCCAGGCGCCCTGCACTCCGCAGGCTCTCCCCTTCTGCAGGCTTTCCTGGGCTCTAAGTTGCACAACCCCCGGGCACACCTGAGAGCGTGTCCCGGCCGATCCGCCAACAACTCTTCCCTCTCTCCGCCTTTCGGCTTTCCCTCTCGGCCAACCCTAAAACCTGACGTGGAGTGACCCGAGCCCTGGAGAAAGTGCCTCCCGCGTTGACGATCGCTCGGAGCATGCTCAGTCCTCCCGGAGTCCCAGGGCGGCGGTCTGTCCCCTCCCGCGGCCGGG
>NW_006297140.1:508616-539144 GCF_000327345.1 Myotis davidii | reverse complement strand
TCATCAGCATCCCTCCCCGGCCCCGGGAGCCTCGGGGGCTGCCTGATGGCTGCAGGGGGCCGGGGCGAGGGTGGGGCTGGAGGGCACTGTGCGGAGGGACCGTCTTCTCTTCCAGCAGACGGTCGGGGCTCGGAGCGGCCGGGAGGGGACGTAGCACCCGGGAGGCTTCTTCCTTCTGGCTTAGGTCCCCAGGTCTCGGTGGGGTGGGAGGCGGAGGGAAAGGTGTGAGCTGTGGAGATAGGCGCTCTGGCCAGAGGGGCTTGTGACTTTCAGAGAGTTTGTTCCTCCGGCTCTCCCTGGGTTTCCGAGTCTCCTGCGCCACGTTGGGGGCACCGGGCCAGGTGGCGCGGGAGGCTGGCGGCGGCTCAAGGGCGAACTGCAGACTTTCGGATGCTGCCCCGCAGCTGCTCTCCACACCCGCTTTTCTCCCTTACTTCCGCCAAAGGGGTTGCAGACTGGTTTGGCAAGGGCGGTGGTGAGCTAGGGCCACTTTCCCGGTAGGACTAGCCAGGGCTTTTTGTGGTCTACGCCAAGTGTATTTTAAAAAATCACACACACACACACCCACACAAACAACACACACACACACACACACACACACACACGCACACCCCACGCGAGAGGAATGAGGCGTGGTTTCTCTACAAGTGTCTGCCTACACTTTTGCAGAAGTAATACTGAGCGGGCTGGGTTGCGTGAGAGCGGGCTGGTGGAAGTAGGAAAGCTAGTATTTCATCTCCTCGCTTCCTGGATCTAATAAGAGACGCATCAGAGGAATAAAATAGCGACCCATAATGAGAATGATATGAAAATGACTGGGCAAGAGGAAGCAGTGGGCGCTAGATGTCCACTCCTGGCATCCTGGGCTTTATGGCTCAACCCAAACAAAACTCAAGGAGGCCTGCAGCTATGTGCTGTGTCATTGGAACCACAAGTACTCAAGTCTGCATTTGGGGGCGTGTGGCTGAAAAATCTGAGCTGGGTGGTGGCTGGCAGAGAGTAGATGAGGTTTGAGCAAGGTGACTCTTCTTTAACCTTGGTGCAGCAGGCCTAGCTCCACTTTCTGCTTCTGACATTGCATTTAAAGGCGTCTAAGGGAGCAGGTAATTGAATCCAATGATCTCAGTGAAAGGGAAACATTATTACCTGAAGCAACTCAGTGTTTTGTAAACTACTCATGAACTCAAAAACAGTTTTTTGCAAAATTCCAATCAACAGTTTGCAACTAGGTCCTGCTTCTTTTCCTCCAGGGAGTGTTTTAGTAGTGGTAAGTAATCTGAAATTTTAACATTTAATTTCCCAATGTCCAGTTAGCGCATCTTCCTGTAAATGCTGGATTTGTTTGTAGACATGCATTTCCCCTTTTATATTACCTGGCTTATGTTTTTTGGCCTTGAACCCTCCTGAAGGGAAGGACAGCAAAGTGATCTAAAGAAATATCCTTTCTCCAGAGTTATATTTTTGGAGCATTGGTCTGAAATAAAAAGGAAGTAGCCTATATTTGTTTTTAGTTCTATATTCCTTCATCAAACATTTTTTGATACATTCACATGGAAAAAGGTAAGTAACTTTAGAGTTAGACCTAGATCTCAGGCTCAGTTCTGCATTTTTAAGGTTGTAATTATGTAACATTCTCATCCTCAGGTTTTCTTATCCAGAAAATGGGATTGTGGGCACCAACCATAAAGTGCTATTGTGAGAAACAAAGTGTATGGAAAACACCTAACTAGAGACTGGCCATTTTAAAACCCCTAAAACCATTGCAGACACTAAACCAGTGATGGCGAACCTTTTGAGCTCGGCGTGTCAGCATTTTGAAAAACCCTAACTTAACTCTGGTGCCGTGTCACATATAGAAATTTTTTGATATTTGCAACCATAGTAAAACAAATATTTATATTTTTGGTATTTATTTTATATACTTAAATGCCATTTAACAAAGAAAAATCAACCAAAAAATGAGTTCGCGCGTCACCTCTGACACGCGTGTCATAGGTTCGCCATCACTGCACTAAACTGTAGCTACCAAGATGAATGAGATTGGAATTCTGCTCTCAAAAATTCACATCTAGCCATCCAATGTATCTTCCCTCTACCCTCTTTGCTTTCAGCCAATTTCCTTCTCAATGGAACAGACATTCATTCCAAATAACTTGAAAGGGACTTAGCAGTCTAAGGAATATTTGTAAGATCTGCTAATAGTCAAATTTGAGAAGGGTATCTTGCCTTAGAAACTTATATATTCAACCCCATTTTTTTGACAATTGAGAGTGACCTTGTATAAACAGATATGGAAGATTTTCTTCTAGCTCCATCTCAGACAGTGGATAAAGAAAACTTGAATTTATTTAAGGAAAAGGGGGTAGGAGATGGGATATCCAAGTGAAGGGCTGCACAGCACCAAGCCAAGGGGACATTGGGTGGATGATGGCAGCACCCAGGAGCTGAAGTTTCGTCCTTATATGCAGTCACTGACGGGAAGCTCTTATCAGTGGGTCTGGGGGCTGAGCTGGTCCTGAGGCAGCCACGGTGTCACTTGTCTGGCTTTGCTGCTTTTCTGGGCCTGGAGCTGAAAAACACCCGAGCCTTTAGGGAGGAAACGGCCAGGGTGTCTAAACCACCTCTGACTAGCAATATGAAAGATCGGGGGTCCAAACCCCATGACCAGCGCTATGCTAGAGGAGGATAGATTACCCTGGTAGTGAAGTTCTTGTTTTTCCAGTTTTGCCCCCTTACTAGGCGTCCAGAGCTTTCTGCCCTGATGAGTTATCCTGCAGTACTTGTAGACTTGGGTGAATTGTTCAAGTTCTTGAGGTTCCCGATGATGTCTTGAGGTTCCCTTGCCATCTCTCAGGAAAGCAACCTTTGTTTCTTACCTGGAAAAACTACCATGAACCACATGATTAAGCAAGGTGCCAGGCTTTTTTTTCAAGAGACTCTTAGTTGCTTCTTAAGGTTTTCTAGTGACATCGAGAGTCAGGTATATCTCTTTTAGGCATGACATCCCAGTCAAAATCTTGGTTGATAAAACTACGATTGGAAACTGGTCTTGCTGAATTCATGCAAAGAAATGTATTGCCATGATTCACTCATTAAGAATTGCCAAATTCTGGAGGGATCAGGTAGGGAGAAAACTATAAAGCTTCCATATTGCTTATGAGGGTATAATTTACCAAATTGTTCTTGGGAAATAAAAACAAGCTTTCTTATATCTGGAAGACAGAATGATTTTCATATAATGAATCTTTTGTTTGTCCTGATTATTTGCCAGTATTTTATGTTTTCAGTCATTATATAGAGTCCTATAAATTTTCACTTTGAAGAGAAGACCTTTTTAGAAAGCTGTAATTTAGAGTAAATCAAAGTTCTTGCTATGAGTATTTTCAGACTTAACTAACATATTTGTAAATGCATCAGAACAATACGATGGTTTGTAAATGGCAAATGTAAATAATGTGATTATAGACTTGACCATAAAACAATTGACAAAGAATCTTTTTTCTGTAAGATATAACATTTCAAGATGACAATTTCTTGGTAAATAATAATTATTAAGAAATGACATGAAAGAATAATAAAGTTTATATTTTGAAATTCAATGCAGAGTTTTAAAATATATATAAAGAACAAACAATATGCAAGATTTTAAAACGTTGCACATGGCTTATTGGAAGTGTGTATTGAGCACAGGAAACAATTCATAAACACCCAATGTGTGGATTACAAACATCTGGAGTACTACTGCCAGATGCTTCCCACAGGGAACTGTTATTCCAGGCTTATCACTGACAGGATACCTGTTACTCCTGAGAATTTCCTGTTTGAATTTGGCTCTGAATCTTTGCAAGTTCCTTCCTAGAGCAGATTGAAATTTCTAGAATATCCCTTTTACTAAAAATATATGTATATTATTATTTGCCAAAGCTTCCCATGTAATTTTTCAATCACATTAAATAGGCCTAATTAGTTTAAAAACTTAGGGGAGAGAATGAATCCTTGAGGTATGTCAGGGCCTGTTGGAAGAACTAAAAGTCATTTCTCTGGTAAAAAAATCTTTTGAGCCTTGCTGATGTGTCTCAGTGGTTGAGCGTTTGACCCAGGAACCAAGAGGTCACAGTTCTATTCCTGATCAGAGTACATGTCCAGGTTTCAGGCTTGAACCCCAGTAGGGGGGCATACAGAAGGCAGCTGATAGATCAGTGGTTCTCAACCTTCCTAATGCCGCGACCCTTTAATACAGTTCCTTATGTTGTGGTGACCCCCAACCATAAAATTATTTTCGTTGCTACTTCATAACTGTAATTTTGCTAGTGTTATGAATTGTTATGTAAATATCTGATATGCAGGATGTATTTAGGCGACCCCTGTGAAAGGATCATTCAACCCCCAAAGGGGTCACGACCCACAGGTTGAGAACCGCTGTGATAAATGATGTGATAGATATTTCTCGTAATGTTTCTAATTCTCTATCCCTCTCTCTCTAAAAATCAATCAAAACACACACACACACACACACACACACACACACACATATTTTTTTCTTTTGGTTAATCCTCACCCAAGTATATTTTTCCATTGATTTTTAGGGAGAGTGGAAGAGAGAGGGAAAGACAGAGAAACATCAATGTGAGAGAAACACATTTATTGGTTGCCTCATGCACACGCCCGACTAGGGCCCAGGCTGGGGAGGAGCCTGCAACCGAGATCCATGCCCTTGACCAGAATTGAACCTGGGACTCTGGTCTCCAGGCCGATACTCTATCCATTGAGCTAAACTGGCTAGGGCAATAAACATATTTTTTTAAAGGCTTTTGAAATTTTAAACTTTGAGAAGGTTGTCAAATCTACTTAACCAAAAGATTTATTATAAATCTTTTGTAAATCTAGGTAAAACAAATGTATATATGTATGGTCACTTGTCTGGCTCTGCTGCTTTTCTAGGCCTGGAGCTGAAATACACATGAGACCTAGATGTCATCTTTAGGGGGGAAAAGGTCAGGGGTCTAAACCACCTGACCAGACATATGCTAGGGGAGATAGTTACCTTGGGGATGAGGCTGTTGTTTTCTCAGTTTTGCCCCTTGCGAGGCATCCACAGCTTTCTGATCTGGTGAGTGTCTGTACCTGGCCCATTGTCCTTGTTCTGGGGGTCTGTCCAACAAGACTGAGTTTCAATATCTTCCAGACTTTGGACAGACGAATCCATTCACTCTAAGAAACCAAGAGGAGTATAGTAATTGCATGGTGTTGCCACTTTCTGTATATCATTAACTCTTTTTATCCCTTTAACCACCCAGCGAAGTTGTTCTGTCAATATCCATGTTTACAGAAGAGGAATTTAGCCACAGAGGGTTAAGTAGCTTATTCAAATAGCACAGCTACTAAGTGGCTGAGTTGGGGCAAGCACTGGGCAGCCTGGTTTTAATCACTAAGTATTACAGCTTCTGCCTTGGATGAAGCTGAATGAGGGTGCCTGGGTTCAAATTTCCATTGACCCACTGGTTGACTTAGTTTTATGCAACGTGGAGTAATACTTTCATGGTTTTTTCTGAACAAAGAAGATAACAAATGTAAGGTGTCTTCTCCTCTGCCTGACAAAGAGAATGGCATGCGATAATACTAGCCATGCTCCTGTATGGCCCTTCACCCGCCTCCTTCCCCTACCATCATCTCACAGAAAACATTTGCTCCAGGTCTTGTTATTTTCAAGAAATCTGTGTTCCTCCGAACTGCCTTGAAATTTGATCTGGACTTCTCTGAGGCCAGTTCATATATTTTATCTGGAATCATAACATTCAGGTAGATGTTCTATCTCTCTTTCTGGGTGATGTGGCCCTTGAGAGTAGAGACCATGTGTTTCAGCTGGGAGCCCCTGTGGGACAAAGGTCTCTGTGGCAGGACGGGGTGGAGGGTTCTGAAGTCTGGCTCTGCCGCTTACTAGCTAGTGTAGGTTGCTGAATCCCTATGGTTTCTTCAAGTGTAAGAAGGGGACCATAATTAATTTCAGGTGTTGGTTGTATAAACTAAACATATGATGCCTGTGAAATGCTTAGCACTGTGCGGAGCATATACAGGGGCATAACTCAATACATGGTAGGTATCTGGCCTTTTGCCTGTTAGATTGTTACAGGGATCACTGGCTTATTCTTTTAAACAGATTTTGGGAAACCTTTTGAAATGCACGTTTCCCATTAGATGGGGGTACAGTGTTGGATTGTATACTAAACCACTAAATGGACTTTCATTGTCTGAGAGGTCATCCTGGTTTGTACAGACTTTCTCAACAGTGTTTGGAGCAAAGCTATTAGGAAATGTGTTAGGAAACAACCGCGTACTAAGTCTTAGTAAGTAATAGAACTTTTTAAAAAACTTCTAGAGAAACATACATATAGAGAAAGCTTTATTTTCCCAATTGGTCCCTTAACTGGTGAACCACAGTGCCTAGTCTACTTGCTGCTTACAATCATAATATGAGAGAATAGCTTCCTATGGACCATTGTCTAGACCAGCTGTGGGCAAACTACGGCCCGCAGGCTGGATCCGGCCCGTTTGAAATGAATAAAACTATTGAAAAAAAAGACCGTGCCAAACTGCATCGGGGATATTTTTTAAAAAAAAAAAAAAACTAAAAAAAAAAAAAAAAGACCATACCCTTTTATGTAATGATGTTTACTTTGAATTTATATTAGTTCACACAAACACTCCATCCATGCTTTTGTTCCGGGCCTCCGGTCCAGTTTAAGAACCCATTGTGGCCCTCGAGTCAAAAAGTTTGCCCACCTCTGGTCTAGACTCTAGCACAGGGGTCCTCAAACTATGGTCCTCAAACTATGGGCCACATGCAAATACAAACATTGTATTTGTTCCCATTTTGTTTTTTTACTTCAAAATAAGATATGTTCAGTGTGCATAGGAATTTGTTCATAGTTTTTTTTTTTTTTAAACTATAGTCCGGCCCTCCAACGGTCTGAGGGACAGTGAACTGGCCCCCTGTTTAAAAAGTTTGAGGACCCCTGCTCTAGAGGAAGATGTAACCTTTACCACACATATTTAGCAGTTAGTAAATAAGAGAGGCTATGTGTGTTTAAGTATAAACTGTAATAATCAAGAACACTGGAAAAAATTAACCACAAGTTAAACAAATTGAACTTGACCATAATAAAACTAGTTCACCTTGGAGTGGACAAAATGGGTGCTTGGTTCCTCCAGACATATTCATAAAGATCAGTGTTATTCATAAAGATCAGTTTAATAAGTGATGCATATATTTTGGAAAATACTTTTCTTATCCTAATACCAAAACTGTCTTGCAAATGTTCTGATTAAAATTCATTGAATCCTAAGTGAGTTAATAAAACTCTTTCAGGGCATTTGGGTAACAGCTACAAGATGCCAGTGTAAAGATATTTGCGTTAAAAGTTTTGAGCAGTTAGAATAGCAATTTTCAGTTGAAAATATTTAGTATGAGTGGTGAATGCAAGAAATACAATTGTTTAAAGATCTGTATAAAGTGTTGGTATTTTTAAGAAAACATTTTATTGCAAACATTTGCTGTTTCTTCACCTAATAACACAATGAAATGTATCTCAATCATCTATACCCCTACTCAGATTCTGATTAGAGTTAGTTTGTGGAATATTATTTATTTATTTATTTTATTTATTTACCCTACTAAGTAATTTTCTTGAAGACCTATTTCCTTTGGAACTAGATTAGATAGGAATAAACAGTAAAACTAAAAGACATACGTTTGCTTGAAACGCTTCTAAGGGATGAACCATATTACCTTATTTTAAAATCACTGCTCCAAAATGTCAGCATCTGAGGTTCTATCAGTTCTTCTCAAATATGCCAAAGATACATCTAGTGATAAACAGCAGCGTGTGACAGTGTTCTCAACAGGTGACACTATTGGTGTTTTGAGCAGACATCTGTTCTTTGTGTGGGAATGCATGACTTTCATTAGACGACACTTAGTGTTATGGCCTCTGTCCTCCTTATGCCCCAGCTTCCCCTCAAGTCATTGTAATGACCTAAACTGCCTCCACATTTAAATATATGGAAGACTAGTACTAAATGTTGTCCAATAGGATAAAAATTGAGAATGTTTAAGGAAATTATCCTTGAGATCAGAGTATCTTCAAATAACAAATTGTTTTGCTTTTTCTTCAAAAGATAAATAATAATAACCTCACCCGGCTGGTCTGTCTCAATGGTTGTGCATCAACCTATGAACCAGGAGGCCATGGTTCGACCCTGGTCAGGGCACATGCTGGGTTTCAGGCTCCATCCCCAGTGGGGGGCATACAGGGGGCAGCAGATCAATGATTCTCTCTCTATCTGGCTTTCAACAAAACAACCCAATGCATGTTAAAAGTCAAGAAAAAAGTCTGGCCAAAACCGGTTTGGATCAGTGGATAGAGCGTCAGCCTTCGGACTGAAAGGTCCCAAGTTCGATTCCGGTCAAGGGCATGTACCTTGGTTGCAGGTACATCCTCAGCAGGGGGTGTGCAGGAGGCAGCTGATCGATGTTTCTAACTCTCTATCCCTCTCCCTTCCTCTCTGTAAAAAATCAATAAAATATATATATTTTTTAAAAAAGATAATCTCATGAAATTACTTTGATTTGAAGTGATAAGATTTTTCTCATAAGATAGATGTCATCATTAACATTTAATAATCAGATTATCTTGGATCTCCTGGGCTCCAAATCTTCATTTGCTTTATTTTTTTTAGTTTTTGTTAATTCTCACCTGAGGCCATATTTTCCATTGATTTTTTCAGAGACAGTTGAAAGGAGGGAGGGAGGGATAAAGGTAAGGGGGTGAGGGGGAGAAAGATATTAATGTGAGAGAGACACATCGATTGGTTGCCTCCTGCATGCACCCCTACGGGGGCCAGGGATTGAACCTGCAACCCAGGTATGTGCCCTTGACTGGGAATCAAATGCATGACCCTTCTGGTGCGTGGGCTGACACTCTAACCACTGAGAAACACCAGCCAAGGCAATCTTTATTTGCTTTAAACTATCAACAGCTTTTGGCAATATTGGCACCTGCTGCTCTTCAGCCTCCTATTGGCTTCCGTGCCCTCCGTGTTCTCCTGTTACTTCTCTGACTGCTCGTTGGCAGCTGGTTTGGCTCTCCTTTTACCTCCTACTCACGAAAGTAAGTGTTCCTCAGTTTATGTTTTGAGTTTTGCTTCTGGGTATAGTCTATCGATTGGCAAAACTCATCTCTTCGCCTTGGCTTTCACCTCAGTAGGAGCAACTCCCATGTCATTATCTTCAGCCCTGACCTTCACGCAGTCTCCAGGCTGACCTTTCCAAATGACTTGCTGTACCACTCCCCTTACTGTGGCTAACACCACCGACACCTTGTGGGTCCTTCTGAACTTTCTGTGTCTTCCTTCTTTCTGCTGCTCCCTCTGCTTGTATTGGTCTTATTATTTTACAGTATTCTAGTCTGGGAGCTTTTGAGACCCTCTCTCCCCTGGCCTTGTGACTCAGTCGGTTGCTAAGACTTGACGTTTGCATATCCAAAGTGTCCTCTGTTCTGATGCTGCCACAGAGTCCGGCACTTCTGACATATTTCCCAGAGTCATGTTGTAGTCTCGTAGCAGATCTTCTCATTTCTAGTCTCTCACTGTACAAGTTAATTCTTCCGTGCCACCAGATACTCCAACTGAAGTACTTCTCTCTTACCTACTTGTAAATAACACTTTGGTGACTCCCATTACCTAGGTCTGAGGAGCAACATTTCAGTCCTTGTTACTCCAGAAAGCTTTCAGGCTCGTCTCCCACTGCCGTCGGAGTGAAGTCAAACTGAAGTGTCCCCTGTGCCTCATCCACCTTCATGCCACTACACCTTTGGTCATGCTGTTCTTTCATCTGAAAATGCTCTAACTTCTTGCTGTTTCCATATTTCACTTTAATCTCATCTTCAACCTGAGCTTAAACACCACCTTCAAATTTCGTCTGAAGCCCCTGAATGGGATGAAGATTCTTTTCTAAAATTTCAGTAACATGCATTTGTAACCTCTCTTATTTGTTTTAGCCATTTTATCACAGTTGCAATTGTATAAGCCTTCAGTTCCTTCAAATACTACAAATTTCGGGATGTTAACAATAATAACGAATTCACCTTTACATATCATTTAGCATTTTGGTGGTGGATTATGGCATTTCAAGGAACTTAGAGGATATCTGTTTTTACTTTTATATGTTGTTTCTTCAGCATCTTCAATAAACAATAACCTGTTGTTTACTTTAAGTATGCACAATGAGGCAGTCTGTTTAACCCAGTTACAATTGTTATTCAATTCTATTGCTTCTCTGTAGGGCCCTTACTCAGCTTTCTGGGCCACACAAAATAAATCCCTTTTTGGGTTGACTGACAGCCTGTACATTTGTGGTGATAGATCACATGTTTATGTTTTCTCTATTAATCTAACATTCTATTTTTTTAAATATTCTTTGAATGACCTGGTTAAGCTGTTGTTGTTTTTTTAAGGCAACTAAGTTTTTGGAGACGTTCAAATTTAGGAAAGTCAAGAAGTGTACAGAACAGTTCAAGGGTGAAAAGGATTATTTATTAATGTAAATGTGTGAACTCTTGTTCGTAACTCAATTAGCCATCAATACCACCTCTTTTCTGATGAAGTCAGAGGTGAGAAATAGAAGTGTATCAGGAGACCCATCAATGGAAGGACCCACTGTTATCTAATGGCTGAGCATTTATCTCTGGCCCTCAGCATAATGAATGAATAAATGAATAGACTACTGAAAGGAAGGAAAGAAAGGAAACCCACTTTAAATTTTGGTTACAATTAAGAATTAGCTACTCACTAAAAGTACTTCTCTTTGTAGATGATGGCATAGGAGGTAAAACGACAAACATGCCGTGTGTATTTGTATGTGTGTAATAAATGAGTTTAGAGACACTGGACCAAAGAAGTGGCTTTTAGGTTAAGCTGTAGAGATAACATTTGAGTAAAATTAGCTTGCCTTTATTGAACATTTCAATATGCGAAGCATCCTTTTGCATGTTTATTTTACATGTTTTAACTAGTTTAATCTTCAAAACCTTTTGACCCTCATTTTACAGATGAGAGAATTAGGGCATAGAGGTTTAAGTATTTTACCCAAGGTTGCACATCTCCTCAGTAGGGGGATGTGGATTTGAACCTATTAACCACAATGTGTATATATATATACCTTCAGTCCCCAGGCCAATGCTCTATCCACTGAGCCAAACCGGTCAGGGCCACAAGGTATATTTTTAATATTAGTATTTTAAAATACTCACTGATGCTGTGGGTATTAAGAGATTCCAGGGAAAAGAAGCTTGAGAAATGTTAAAAAAAAAAAAAAAACTAGTCAACTATAATGAGTTTCGATCTGTTAAAACCTAGAGTCAGCGGAATGATGAGCCTTCCTTATTGCTTAGATGCCGTGATCGGCAAACTGCGGCTCTCGAGCCACATGCGGCTCTTTGGCCCCTTGAGTGTGGCTCTTCCTAAGCCTTAGGAGTACCCTAATTAAGTTAATAACAATGTACCTACCTATATAGTTTAAGTTTTAAAAATTTGGCTCTCAAAAGAAACTTCAATCGTTGTACTGTTGATATTTGGCTCTGTTGACTAATGAGTTTGCCGACCACTGGCTTAGAGGATGCATCTGGAACCAAACTGGGAAGCTCAGAGAAAGGAATGACCTTGTGACTCTTTGTAAACTCAGAGAAGCTGGAGAAGCCAGTAGGGACTGAAGGAATGATAAATCCAGACTTGCAGCTACGGGGCTGACAGTATCGGAACAGACAGCTATTATCACCAGAAGCAGCTTCTCAGCTGGGCACTGTCTCAAGTGGCAGCTATTATCCTGATAGACAGCGACCAGCCTGGCACTATTGCGAGAGACAGACAGTGTCGACACAGGCAGCTACTCTCCTGAGAGGCAGCCTCTATCGCGAGAGGATGACACTATTGCTAGAGGCACCCACTATCATGACAGGCAGCTAGCTGTGAAACATAGTTACTGTAGCGAGAGGCAGCTACAGGGCATGCATTATGTCGCCACAGGCATCTACATGGCCATATCCGTGGCAGGTAATAATAATAATAATGGGGGAAAATACAATATGGTCTCAAATGGAAAAATAATTGATTATATTCATTAAAGGGAGAATAAAGACTCAGCAAGTTGAGGCTGCCTGTTAGAGAAACCTGAGAGTCAATGTAGTAGATGCTTCAATGCAGGTAAGCGAATGGCAACTAGATCTTACTCTCATGTCTTAAATCAATTTAAATCAGTAAATAATTAAGCATTGCTGTTATGCAGTACTCTGCATAGACAGCTGAAAAAATAAATATATATATATAAGACATCTTTCCTGACCCCTTGAGGAGACTATAACTTCAGAGATGCACTGTTTAAAGGTACAACAGAATAGGATTAAATGTCAAAATAAATGGTAGAGAGCAGTGATCTTCTACAATAGAGGTTGACAAACTATAGCTCTTGGGCCATATTCAGTCAGCTGCCTGCTTTTCCAAATAAAGCTTTCCTGGAATACAGCCACCAGTTTGTTTCAATATATTCTGTGGCTGCTTTCTTGCTGTAGCACAGAGTTGAGTAGTTGTAACTAAGCCTGCAAAGCCTAAAGTATTTACTGTCTGGCATGTAGGAGGATAATATTTGCTGACCCCAGCTCTAGGATTTCAGAAGAAGGAGACTTTAGTATGAGATGGAAGAATTGAACAAGGCTTTAATGAAAGAAGTGGATATGTTTTGGAGCTGAAAGATAGATAGTATTTCAAGTGAAAGGAGCAGGTGGGCGTTGTAAGTGCCACAAAACTCAAAAGCAAAAGCAAACACAAAGATAAATACTAAAGTCTGCTGAAGTATAAGAATCATATCACTGTGTATAATTCATATACTATTTTAACCATTTGCCTATGAGTGTATTTTTTTAAGTATTCATCTAGAGCAGTGATTCTTCACCTTGAGACATTTCAGTTCATTGGTGAACTGCTTAAAGAAAATATTTTCGTTTTATCAATAATCTGTGATACTAAAATATTGTTTACATGGAAAATCACTATTCTGGAGTATTTACTCATTGGACAAAATTAATTATTTTCTGCTGAGGACAGAGAATATATTTCTTTTTTCCCCCATGTTGTCTCTACCTTCATGAAGTGCATGCATACTGAACATACACTAATAATTTTTGCTAATAACCGGGAGGTGCAAAGTGATCCACTGCCTATGCTTTGCCTGGGCCCATCCGGCAGGAGCTGCAGAGTGATCTACAGATGACTGCTACTTTTGTTGGGCTTAGATGTGCCCAGGAGAGGCCAAGGTGTGAAGCAAGGCAGGCTGCTGCTAGTACTGAGCTTGGGGCCTCTTACTGATAGGTGTGGGGCATGCGGACACCAGCTGCTGCTTATTTGAGAGATTTTAGGAAAGTCTGAAGCCTGAGTCAGGACAGGCCATTCATATGGAAAAGCTGCTGCAAACAGCTTTGGTGGGGTTGCAAATTGGATGAGGCTGGAATCTCAGGAAATCTCAGGAAATCACCGGATGGAGCGAACAGTGTGAGCCAAGCTGATGGAAACTCAGACATAGCACCTGCGTCTGTGAAGTGGGGGGTCTCAGCCTAGGAACAATGACCTTTGCCAGCACTTTTGTCTGGGAGAAAGCTATCCCCTGAGTTCTTGCCCAGTGCCAGGTAATCCAGGTCCTCCCAGTATGTCCCTGGATCACCCAAAGCCGCTGCCCCTGTGTTGAGGGATCTCGTGTGGGGCTGGAACTCCTTGCTCCTCTGCAGCCTAGATATCCCTCCTAATTGCCTGGCTGGCATGTCTCCGTGGTTGAGCATTGACCTATGAAGCAGGAAGTCATAGTTTGATTCCCAGTCAGGGCACATGCCCGGTTTCAGGCTTGATTCCCAGTGTGGGGGATGAAGGAGGCAGCCAATCAATGATTCTCTCTCATCATTGATGTTTCTCTCTAACTCTCTCACTCTCTCCCTTCGTCCCTGAAATAAATAAAAATATATTAATTTATATAGTTGTAGGACTTCCATTAAGCCAGCTTTCAGGCACTTCTGAATTATGGTTCTGTATTTTAGTTGTCATTTTAATGTGATTGTGAGAGGCGGTGAGTACTGGCATTTACCTATGCTGCCATCTTGGTTTCCTCCTGTTTCTATTATTCATATAGTTCCCAGTTACTTATTGCATGGTATCTTCAATGTAGCAGTTAAGTGCTTGAATGCATTTTCCTAAAGGGATGGCCTCTGTCAGAAGGAAAACAAAGAATCAATGCAAGTTAATATGAGTTTCTTTTTCTGAACTTAAAAAGCAGCAGGTACTGCAGAAATATTTGCATATCACTATTAGATGTGACAGTATAGGAGATAATGAGTAGATAGGAAAAGGTGAATGTTTAGAAGAAGCCTCAGGAGTATAAGAAAATGTAAGTCCTTCCCTGTGGGCAATATCAGCATCTCTGTGGAGAGTAACCTGCTGCATGGAGAATATTCATTACACAAGGTAATGTCCTGCCACTGGAGGATTTACAGATCTAAAGCTCATCTAAAAATTATTTTCTTTTTTATCTTTAATTTTTAAATAACGTGTTAATTTAAGAAAAAAAATGCTGCATGGGAGAGGCATGCAAATTTTAATTGTGTTTTAAATATTTTTATCAATAACATCTATTTGTGACTCTATCTCAATAAGGTACCTAGGTTCATTATCTATGGACCTATCATTAATTAAAAAAATAGTTTAAATGCTTAGAAACCTAATTTTACTTTAGTATTTGTGATCAAAATTATTATGCATATTTGGTCTAGAACTTCATTTAAGAGTGAGTATTCCATTCAACTTTTTTAGTCTATAAGCTTTTTAAATTATTTCATGTTTCATTGGGCCTCTTGCTTTACTAGCTTTTGCCTTGAAGCAATAATACTTATTGCCTCTTTAGCTACGCACTCAGATATTGAGCTGTGGTCTATGAAATCTAAATTTGAACATGTAACTTTTTGGCATTCTCTTGGTGTCCTAAGGATTCTCACAAGGACTTACTCAGGTTTTGGAGTTCGAAAAGGGGAAAGAGAAATGGACATAGGGGTTTTAGATGCATCACCTCCTGAAAGTCATTATCTGACAACCTCAACATCTCTGTAACATGAGGGAATATTATCAGTTATTATTACTACCTACTAATAGTATTTTATAGGAGAGAGTTGATGGGGAAAACAAGAAATTCTCCATTTAAAAATTATGAAAGTTAAAATGATTGGGGGTAATAATAAAATTATGTTTTATTAAAATCATTGGGGGTTATAATAAAATTATGTAGGTTTTAAGTGTACAATTCTATAATATGTCTTCTGTGTATTGCTGCATATGTTTATTATCCAAGGTCAAATCTACTTCCATTACTATGACCTTCTTTACCCTTTACTAAATGCTCCATTGTGAACTGAACACTTTTATAGACAGATTATGAGATAGACCATCTATTTATTTATAAGGTGATGTATAATATATAAGCTGCAGTTTGCCAAAGCCAACGGTCTAAGGCCAATAATGCAAATAAAGCTAAGTTGTGCAAATTAGGTTTTCCTGTATTATTGGGCTTCTTTCACAAAAGTGGAAATAGAGAATCAAGTTGAAAACATACTAGGATTCTGACCAACAGTCCTACTGAAGGTTATTAGTCCTGAAATTAACAAACATAATATTGCCGGATTGTCTATTGGGGTGAGAAAAGTTTTTATGTGAATATTTTGGCTCCTTATGTAAAGGACCGTCTTTTGTAATGAAGTCATTAATGATTTAAAGGAAGTGGTTCTGATGTGCTCTTTATTTTATTAAAAGGCATCAGAATAATAAAGGGTGGTTGAAGTGCCATGATTCTGTAACTTTATTTCATTAGAGAGTTAAACTTAAAAAAAAACCAGACATTATTTTGCCTGTAGAGCCATTTCCTTTTTATATTCCCGAGAAGTCTCTGAAATTCCTAGAAATCTGACTTAAAAAACACACAACCACACACTTTTTCAATTTTTCAGTATAATTTTGTTTCAAATATGCCGGTGATGACTAATAAAAACTTTCTCTACTTTCATTTGACACTGATTTTCACCTTTTTTCTTTTCGTTACAGTTGTTTGTAAGAGGAATTTCCTGGTACGCTGAAAACAGGTATGTGGAGAGAAGCATGTGCCAAGATTGGCACACATTCAGATGCCGAGGTGGCTGCCTCTGTGAAACAAGTGCACTGTGTTTCACACAATTATGCCCATCATGATGCCGCCGACGTTGCCAGGCATTCTTATCTTTGCTCTGTACTCCTGTTCTTGAGTGTCATGAATGGTGCTGCCATTGCTCCAGAAATCTGCCTTTGGTCTGGTTCTGAAACAGTATCCTAACCAACAGAAAGGCTTGTTTTTTCCTGGCCTTCATCTTGGTCATCAGACTGGATTTATCCTGGGAACTCTACTAGTAAGTACCAGAGAGGCTAAAAGATGGGTCTGTTGGAGCTGCTGTTGCCTCCTCTGGGACCCTGGCCTGGTTCTTGCTCCATGACTTGACTCTGTTGAATCTTGGCATTGAATCTTGGCATTGACTCTGGCCAGGACCTAGTGACCGTTCCCTGAAATGCCCTTCAGCTTGCCTGGAAGGGGAAACTACAAATGATAGTCATGGGAACCTAACAGTTGCCAAAAGCCAGGCTGACAAAGAAAAACATAAAGGGCAAGCAACAGCATGATGCCTGCAGTAACAGGCTGGTAGCTTTACCACCCTAGGCTTGTGACCTTTACACACAAATACATAGAGTAGGGATTTCATTGTACAGCATTTTGCTTGTTATTTAACAAAAGAATTGGAGGCACATATTAATGTATTTATTGAGGGTAGGAAGCACCTATAGTGCCGAAATAACATCATTTTATGGAAATTCTCTTCCTCAATCAGCTGCCTCCTGCACACCCTCTCCTGGGAATCAAGCCCAACACCTGGGCATGTGCCGTGACCTCCTGGTTCATAGGTGGACGCTCAACCACTGAGCAACACCAGCCGGGCTATTTTAGTTTTTTTTTTTTTTTTAAATATATTTTATTGAGTTTTTACAGAGAGGAAAGGAGAGAGATAGTTAGAAACATCGATGAGAGAGAAACATCGACCAGCTGCCTCCTGCACACCCACCACTGGTGATGTGCCCGCAACCAAGGTACATGCCCCCGACCGGAATCGAACCCGGGACCCCTCAGTCCGTAGGCCGACGCTCTATCCACTGAGCCAAACCGGCTTCGGCTAATTTTTTTTTTTAATTAAAAAAATATCAAGTTAGATGTTTTTTACAATACCAAAAAAATACCCAGTTTATTTTTAAGTTACATTATTTGTATTTTATTGTGTAAAAATAATCCTGCCATCTTCTTAAGACTGCTTGATTCTGTTCCTTACTTATTCAATTAGTTCAAGTCAGCTGTTGGTAAGGGCAAAAATAATGTTCAATAGAATGAGAAAGGGGGACTGAGTAACTTTTATTATGGAGAAAAGTGTTGTCCATGGAAATTAGAAGAATTTTAGCATTTCCAGAATAAGCCCATTTTATGAGAAAAGCTAAAACACATGTATTTATTTCCACAGTTTTCCTAACATTAATTATTTAAAAGGTATCTCAAATTCATTTCTCCTGTTATACTTAATAACATATTTACTAGCATCATTACTCCATTAAAAGTCATATTCTGCTTGAGAACTTACTTCAAATGAGTGATATTTTATAGATTTTAATTGTTACATGTTGTGGCATAAATACAATCTTTGGAGAAGTGGCTGGCTAACTTTATTAAATAATTAATGTATATTTTTTTCTAATACATAATATTTTGAGTTAATATATAGTGTGAGGATGAAATTGCTTCTCTCTTTTTAGCATTACTTTTAGGCCCATTTCTTCATAAAATATGTAATAAAAAAATTTAATCTGCATATATTATTGCTCTATTCTTCACATCTTTAGCCATGGGAATATATTACTTAAATTAGTGCACACTCTAAGATTTATAAAGGCAAAATGGTTTCTTCTTATTAAATATATGCACCCTCTCAGTTATCATCTATAATAATAAAAACATAATATGCAAATTGACTGAACGGCTGAACAGCAGAACGACCTTCCGGACTACCTTCTAGACAAAGCCGCAGCTGCGAAGGCCTACTTTTGCACAAATTTCGTGCATTGGGCCTCTAGTTACTAATATACTCATAATATTCTACTTGGCTTTGGATAGGCACTAGCTTCCAATCTACAGTTATTCAGGCAATGCCTAAGTTCATAATTTTTCACACTTATTTGATTACACATGCCATTTTTGAACAGAATTTTATAACACTGGAATTTTATGAAGCACCATTTAGCAACCATAGTCTTGAGGAAAGAACTTTGTGTTTAAGACCAAATAGACTTTTGAAAGTATTATTTATAAAGCCCTCAATGTGCTTGAAGAGGAACTAAATTTGGATTTCATTTTCAGAGTTCTAAACATGACATATTCTCAGGTGTTTTATAATGCATATCAAAGTAGGTAGCCCTGTCCCCATTTTCATAATAAAATAACAAACATCAAGACCATATGGGGTAATAAAATTTTAATATTGATATCCTATCTAATAGAGGGAATATGCTAATTGACCCTCACACAGTCACAAAGATGATGGTGCCCAAAGCCAATAAGGAGGGAATATGCTAATTGACTGTCCAGCCCTCAAAGATGGCAGCACCCACAGCCAATAAAGAGGGAATATACTAATTGAATGCCACACCCTCAAAGATGGCGGCACCCACAGCCACAAGATGGCCAGCAGGGGAGGGCAGTTGTGGGCAATCAGGCCAGCAGGGCAGGGCAGTTAGGGGCAACCAGGCCTGCAGGAGAGGGCAGTTAGGGGTGACCAAGTTGGCAGGGGAGGGCAGTTAGGGTCGACCAGGCTGGGAGGGGAGGGCAGTTGGGGGCAATCGGGCTGGCAGGGGCGTGATTAGGGGGTGATCAGGCTGGCAGGCAGAAGTGGTTAGGGGCAATCTGGCAGGCAGGCAGGCGAGCTGTTGGGAGCCAGCAGTCCTGGATTGTGAGAGTCCGACTGCCTGTTTAGGGGATCAGGCCTAAATCAGCATTTGGACATCTCCGAGGGGTCCCAGATTGGAGAGTGTGCAGGCTGGGCTGAGGGGCATCCCCTCCCAGTGCACGAATTTCATGCATCGAGCTTCTAGTAATAATAATAAAAAACAAAATGATAAATGGGATTATTGAGGTGGGGACTTAATTGTTGAAACCTGGGGTCTGGCCTAAAAGACTCAAAACTATTTAAATCTGACTTCATTACTAGAGATTACATGAACACTTCCCAAGGGAGGTTACTATGGTTATTTTGTTAATTATCAATACTGTTTATGTGCTTCTCTGATAAGTGGATTTCCCAGATTTCCTTAAACACACAACTCAGCATCTCTCAATGATTTTTCTCACCATATTCTAAAGTTTTATTTTATATACCTCATGCTTAAGCATTTATTAAATTACATGGCTAACCAATATACATTTTAAAATATGGATGCTTAGTATTTTTTTGCTAATTGTGTCTCCATAGAATCTCATTCCATTGTTCCTAGCATGACTGAGACCAATGAAATTAAAAATGTTGTATTCAATAATGGGGCTAAAAGATGAGTAAAAAGTCACCTGCATTCAAGAAGCATAGACAAGTTTCCTAAATTTTGACTGTTTGCCAATCTACTGAAATAGTCACTGGACTTTTCCTTTCACACTTCCTACATCTTCCAAGGAAATGAAAATAAAGATATGCAAAGCTAATTCTTTTAAAGTAAAATATTCTCTTCCAATTCCAAAATGAATGACTATTAGCAGTCTTAATTGTTCAGTACACACTCTTAGGGTGGGTGTGTGGTCTTCATTCTTAATAGTGGCTTTGGTAATAACGTCCACATGGGTATTAAGGTCAAGCAATTCCCAAGAGAAATGCTTGTGACTTTTGATTGCTGATACCATCATCCCCGGAGTTCCTCACAACTCATTTTTTTTTTCTTGATTTTGTCGGAATCACCTATCTACAGTGAATTTTTTACATAAATGGTATCGTTGAGAGGAGAATGGTGTTTTACTTGGGAGTTGGCTACACTGTCTATGTGAAATTTTATGCTGATATAATTTTCAGATTTTTCTATTCTTACATTTTCCCATTTACAACACTTGATTATAAAGAATTATGCACTTGGTCCATTTTATTTCTCATGTATCCTAAAAACTCTACGTGTTAGATTTTTTTGAGTGACTTCTCACTTTGACATGAAGATTTAATCAAATACTTTTTGTTGAGATACACATTTAGCCTTTACAAAATCTGATTTACAAGATATACCCTTTTTATTTTCAGATTGGTAGGATTCAAACAAAGGAAAATTCAAGTTCTAGATTTGAAGGCTTAATATCATGGATTTTACACAATCTGTCCATACAAATTGAATCACACACGGAAAGGAACTTAGATGTTGGTTAGCCCAGTATTTCACCCCGTGTTAATCCTACCGAATCTACGGAAAGTGATTATCCAGCTTAGTGAGAAGGTTTGCCTGCACACAGTGAACTCATCATCTACAGGCAGCTCGTATTTTCTTAGTCAGCCTTATTAGTTAGTCAGGTTATTTTAGTACTAGTGGCCCGTTGCATGAAATTCTTGTACTGGGGGTGTTGAGGGGTTCTTCAGCCTGGCCTGCACCCTTTTGCAGTCCGGAGATCGGGTCGAAGCCAGCAGTCGGACATCCCTCTCACAGTCCAGGACCCTTTACTCCTTACTGCTCGCCTGCTCGCTGCTCCTTACCGCTCAGCTCGCTCCTCAAGGAGGCGGGAGAGGCTCCCACCACCACTGCTGTGTATGCCAGCCATGAGCCCGGCTTCCTGTGGGAGTGCACTGACCACCAGGGGGAAGCTCTCCTGCGTTGAGCATCTGCCCCCTGGTGGTCAGTGCACATCATAGCGACCAGTCGTTCTGGTCATTCCGCAGTCATGGTCGCTTAGGCTTTTATTATATAAATTAGCCTGGGAGGGAAAGTGCCTATGGATTGTGTTCTTTACTTTTTTAAATGTGTGTTGTTGTTTTTTTTAATTATTGGTTTTAGAAAGAGGAAGGGACAGGGCGCGGGAGAGAGAGAGAAACATTGATTGGTTGCCTCGATATACTCCTCTAAATGGGACCGAACCCGCAAGCTGGGCATGTGCCCCTACTGGGAATCAAACTGAACCGGTGACCTTTAGGAGCATGCAACCACACTCAACGAACTTAGCCACACTGGCCAGGGCTACATTTTTAAACTATGAAATCTTGTTTATTCCATACACATAAGATAGGTGCCACTATTACTATTTACAGAAATAAGAACAAGGCTCTAAGACATTCAGTGACTCACCAAAGTTCACAAAGTTAGTAATTAATAGAGATAATGATTGAAACTAGACAACAGGTGCCAAATTGTAACACTTAAATCATACTCTTAGCATCTGAACTGGTCAGGGCCCCACAGAACTGCCTGACAACACTTTAGCTCTGCAGCTGAGTTCTGTGTTGACAGGTTTGTACCGGTTTCTCCTCCCCATCTCCTTAAGGTATGCTCAGTGGATTTTGATTTCTTGCGACCAAGGATCTCTACCTATGAAAAAGCTTTGATTAATCGTGTTACATTTTGCCAACTTAGAGAACTCTGTGTTATAGATTAATTGTTGGGATTTTATGGGCAAAGCAAAACAGATAAACTTGGAAATTATCTACTGCCTCATATAAACCCTTTCCTCTGAAAAAGTACAATTGTTGAATTTATAATGAGTTGTGTTTATGAAATATTGCATATGAAGGCAGCACAATTTGGTTTGCATTAGAGTTAATATTAAGGATGCAGGTGTCAAACAAATGGCCCTGCCTATGGGTTTAGAACAGTTTTTGCCACATGATGTCACAAAATTATAACATTTCTCTGGGCATTTTTATTAGCCTGGAAAGTCGATGACTAAGGCCCTTCTAATAACCTCCTGTTCTTGGTTTGGTTTTGCAAAAAGAATGACATCTGTATTCTTACCCCCGTGACAGCACAATAGAATTAGAAAGGAATAGAAAATAGGAAATTGGAAGAAGAGGCACACATTTGTGAGGAAGAGAAAACAAGTGCACAATAAGGATATACCTCAGAAGGGAACCATATGGGATTGTTAATTAGGAACATAAAATTATGCATGAAAGTTCACACCTCCACTCTGGGAGAAATATTTATAGTTTTTATTATTTATAATATTACTTTTTAAAAAATTACCCTTCATGCCAGAATCTGAGTTTATGACCTTTTGTCTGCTTTATTTAGCTGTGCAAAGTTGGCTCACTGATTGTACTTACAAATCCAGCTCAAATATAATGTGGTTTGGCAGGCCGTTCTGAATAAAAGCAAAATATATACTTAAACAGTTTCTGCCTAGGATCCTAGGAAGTAGCAATTCTAAGCTGGAATGGGGTTCCCCACACTGACAATTGGAAATATTAGCTTTTAGCAATGTTTCTCAACAACAAATCTGACTTAAGACTTGGTGCACTTTGACTGGACTAAGGGTCTCCACTATTGTTCTAGCAAATCTAGACACCTTTTTTCTTATAATGGGAGTTACATGCCTGCATTCATGAGCTTGAGTTTCCCAACCCCATTAGGGCTACCTTATGCTTGGGTCCACATGCTGGTTTTTTAAAAAAATAATTTCATCATTTTAAAGAGAGAGGGAGAGATAGAGATAGGAGAGAGAGAGAGAGAGAGAGAGAGAGAGGCCATTTGTTGTTCTACTTAATGCATTCATTGGTTGATTTTTGTATGTTCCCTGACTGGGGATTGAGCCCGCAACCTTGGCATATCAGGGCGGTACTAACCAATTGAACTACCCATCCAGGGCCCAATGCTGCTTATTGATTGTAGAAATCTTTGACTCTGCCATCCTCTGAGAACTGGGGTATTGCTACGTGCTTTGCCATCACTGTTTGGGAGAGGAATTCTTGAACCTCAGCCTAGGATCTGAAGTTATGCTGCCCTAGAGTGGGTCATGTTTGTGGGTGACTTCTAGCTTACATGCACTCTCCATCCATCGGGCTAGGATCCTAATTTGTGGTGTAGACTCTTCCTAATTATTGCTACTGATTGTCATATGTTCTGTAATATTTGACCTGACACGGAGTAGTCCCTATTCTGTATTTCTTTCTGACAAACTAAGTCTACTTCTGGAACCATTGCCCTGTACTCACACTGCCCAAACTCTCACATGCTTCTCTTTGGTATTTTATGGTATTAATTTATAGTTTAAATTATTTTGAAGTTGTTTAATATCATTATTTTTAAATAATATGCCAAAGTAAAAGGTCTTATACTTTGGTTAAAACTAAGTGTAAATTAGATCACTTGTTAATGTGGTGTGACTGTAGTCTTGTTTCAAATTGTAAGGTACATAAACAAGTTTGGTTTTTTTAATATAAAAACTTTTTTTTTGTATGTGGAAACTTGGAAGGGGATTTGCTTTTATCCTGTCCATGCTTCTTTTGGGGAAAGAAGAAGGTGGTGTACAGAGTAATAACCACCATTTCAAGGGTGCGATTTGTCTGCTTTGAGGACACTATTCATGTCTGTTGTATTTTCACTATTTCTTATATGTTTATAACTTTATGTACTTTTCCCATTCCACCCTGTACTCACACACACACCTCTGTGTTCTCTGATTCTCCATAAGTGAATATAAAATTAATGCCTTAGTCACCATTAGATTCTACAAAAGTTTTCATAAATGCACTGTGTTTCCCAAGTACTCTATTTTGTGCTTGAAATAAGGTAAAGATAAATTGTTAGGTGAACTAGAAAACTATCTTTTGATGAAGGATAAGCTAACATTAGAAGTATCTATTTAATTACATGGTCAAACATTATTATCAACCTACTTATATGTTGCTGGGTGGCTGTGTAAGCCCGTATAAATCTTCCTTTCAGGCTGAAAACTGGACTGTGTTTCCCCTCTTACTCTTAGTAATTTAAAATAGAGCATAGATATTGATAAAAATCTATCAGACTATAATTATCTTTTTCTGTCATTAAATAGAATGAAATATCTGATACGTTTTTAGTCCATTTTTCTGTAAGATTGTTTATCTTTTTATTGGTTATATAGATTCTTTATATATCCCGTATATTGTGAAAATACATATTGTAAGTGCCATCCTTCAGATGAAGGCTTTTTTAAATTTTTTTCATTTTCTATATAGTATCTTTTGATAAATCGTTCTGAATTTTAATAGTTGAATTTATCAGTTATTTCCATTTTTTGTTTGTTTACTTTGTTATTTCTTGCTTAATACATCCTTCCCAACCCCTAGGTCATAAAAATAGTATCAAATATCTCTTAGCACTGTCTAATATAGTAGATGTCTACACTGATGGAAATATTTCGTATCGAGCACTGTCCAATATGATAGTCACTAGGCAGATGTTTCTATTGAGCACTTGAAATGTGAAGAGTGTGACCAAGGAGCTAAATTTTTAAATTTAATTTTAATTAACTTAAGTTTAAATTTAAATTGCCTCATGTGGTTATAGACTATTGGATTGAATAGCTCAGCGACAGCTTTGCTTCATTATGAACAGTGATTCATTTGGTAATCATTTTTCTGCATGGTGTGAAGGGATAATCTGGTGTCATATTTTGCCTTATGGATGACCAGTTGGCTTAGAGCAACAGCTTTTCCCTACTGATTGATAGTGCCAGTTTTGAAATAAAAATAAGTTATGTGTGTGTCTGTGTGTGTCTATTTCTTGGCTTTCTCTGATCCTTGGCAAATTCATCTGTCCTGGCACCAGCACCTCTTACTGACAGTCACCCTAGCTTTATAAGCTCCTTGTCCCCACTCATTTTCCTCAGAGCTAATCACTTTTGGAATTTTTGTAGTTGTTATTCATTTGCTTTATTGTGGGGGGGGGGTTGTTTGGTTTCAATAATAAGTTTTATATGGGCAATGATATGTTATCATTTTTTTAATGTTTAGTTCTTGTAATCCTCATGGTCTCTCCGGCCTTTAATCACTTTTAATCCTTTCTATTTCAAGCATATTTAATCTATATTTTCTGGCTGATAATTTTGCTATCTGATGTCTTTATCGACCTGATTCTACTCTCTATAGTTTCTGCTGGTTCTTGCTTCATATTGCCTTACAAATGAGCATTACTGTGTGAAGCTTGGGCTAAACTGGATTAACTAGTTGAGAGAATTTGTATTTCCCTCTGCCAAGGCCTGGGACATTAGCCAACCCTGTAAACTGTGTTCAGATGTTTGAACCATCTTGGTAGTATGAAATTTGGCTGCAAAACCATGTGAGAGATCAGTTGATCATGAGTCCTCAGGTGATGGTTTTTGTTCCCCTCCCTAGTGCCAAGTGTAGAGACAGACTGGATTCTTTACAGTCGCCAGCTGAGTGTGTGTGTTTCTGGTACAGTGATGATACAGATCGATTGAGTCACAGGAGGGCATGTACCCTTTTAGACATTCCATCTCTGGCTGGCCTTGGGCTTTGTGATCTATTGCTAGTACCCTCTGGGCTGTGAGCCTTCAAGTCCAAGTCTACTGAGTTCACCAAATGTTCCAAGAGGACACCTGAATGAAGTACTCCTCTTCACCATGTGGTTTCCCCTTTCAGTTAGTTTTATTATCTGGACATTCCTTTCTGTCTAATTTTTATTTTTTTTTTCTATCTGCTTTTTATATTTTATGTATAATTCTTAGTTGCTCCCAATGGAAGGGTTTTTATACTACCAAGGACAGACTTTCACAGATTAGCTAAAGTAATACATTCAGTAATTGGAAATACAGAGAATTTTCTTGGAGAAAATCTTCCCTAGTTTCAGGAAGAATGGCAGATCTTTCTGGAGTGGTATTCCAGGGCTGGTTTTCCCCAGGGCCTACCAATTATCCATGTTGTTGCAGGGCTAAATGAATGACCTCACACTTCTAGTGTCCAACGCAGTCCAATGGACTCAGCCTCTGTATACAGACTTCAAATTCTTGAGATAGAAAATAAAACCATCTTAACCTCAACTAAAGATGGTACTAAGGTGGTAGGCAATATTTAAGGTGTGCAGTCATGTTAGAGCTCAGGTTCTGCTGGACTGTCTGGAATTGAATTTGAGCTCCAAATCTTGTAATCTTGGGACACTTTCTCTAGAATTCTGTGACTCAGCTTCTTCTACAAATGGGGATGATAATCATAGTACTACCTCATAGTTGTGATGAGCAATAAATAAATTATTATATGTGGAAAGTGAAAAGTAAGAGTAATGCTTTGGGTATAGCAACTACTCAATAAAAAGTAGCTATTTTTCCCCCCTCACTTAATATAACCCCAGATCTAATTGGCTGCGGCCAGGGTTTAGGATGATGTGATACAAGCATGTCTTCCTCGTTATGTTCAGTGAGATGCAAATTGAAAGAAAGGAAGGTAATAGCAAATATGACTAATGTAAACTGGAGAAGTAGGAACAAAACAATGCATCTACATCAACTTGCTGAAACATTCAATATAATTTTCTTTATATAAAAATATACTTGAACGATAGAATTTTTACCGAAAGAGACAGATTTTTAAAAAAATGTACATAGGCTGAGCTATGTTATGTGTAACATTTCACAGCTGAGATATTTCCTATTTGAATTTATCATATACTTATTAACAGTCTATTGTGTGTGAAACATTGTATTATGTGGACATAGCATAAAGCAGGTAAAAGCAGAATATATTACTAGGTACAGTTACAAACTATAAAAGTAGAATCATGAGCATTTTACGGAAAAGAGTCTTATTTTAAATAATGCTAGAAAGATCTTAAACATTTCCAGGAATTATTTTCTCTGCATTCCTTTTAAGTGTCTGAAGTTTTATTTATTTACTTTTGGTTGTTTTTATTTTGTATTTTTTTAAATATATTTTTTAATGATTTTAGAGAGAAAGAGAGAGGGAGAGAGAGAAACATCAATGATAACAGAGAAACATTGATCGGCTGCCTCCAGCACACCCCCTACTGGGGATCGAGCCTGCAACCCGGGCATGTGCCCTTGACCGGAATAGAACCCGGGACCGTTCAGTCCGTAAGCAGATGCTCTATCCACTGAGCCAAACCGGCTAGGGCTTTGTTTTGTATTTTTAAGGGAAGAACATGTGATTTTGAAGTGAGGTCAGTACTTAAGCCTAACCCCCACAAATCAGTACATCCAGTTCTATACTGGGTTATTTCCAAGTCATTTGTAACTTAAAAATGAGTAAATAAAAGTAACTGTGTAAATGTACCACTTTTTTATCCACTCATCCACTGATGGACATTTGGGCTGCTTCCAAATCTTGGCTAGTGTAAACAACACTGCAATGAACATAGGAGTGCATATATTCTTTTCGAATTAGTCTTTTGGGTTTCTTCAGCTATATCCCAGAAATGGAATTGCTGGGTTCACCTCTTACACCATCACAAGAAAAAAAAAAATCAAAATGAATTAAAGACTTAGGTGTAAGACTCAAAAGCATAAAAATCCTAGAAGAGAACATAGGCAGTAAGATCTCAGACATTTCTCAGAGCAATATTTTTTTCTGATATATCTCCTTAATGTAAAGGAAACAAAAGAAAAAAGAAACAAATGCGATTATATCAAACTAAAAGTTTTTGTACAGCAAAGGAAACCATCAACAAAATGCAATGACAGCCCAGTGAATGGGAGAATATATGCATCAAGGATATGTCTGTCTGATAAGGGGTTAATATCTAAAAGTTATAAAGAACTTATAAAACTCAACACCAAAAAACAATACAAGTAAACAATGGGCAAAGGACATGAATAGACACTTTTGCAAAGAGGACATACAGGTGGCCAGTAGACACATGAAAAGATGCTCAACAGCACTAATCATCAGCACTGCAAATTAACGCCAAAATGAGCCCTGGGTGGGTAGCTCAGTTGGTTAGAGCATCATCCCGATATACCAAGTTTGCAGGTTCGATTCCCAGTCAGAGCACATATAAGAATCAACTAATGAATGCATAAATAAGAAGAATAACAAATTGATCTCTCCTTCCCCCGATCTCTCTTTGTCTCTCCCCCGCTTCCCTTCCCCCTCCTCCCTTCCTTTCTCTGTCTAAAATCAGTGGATTGATTAGGAAAACACACAGAAATAAAACCACAATGAGATATCACCTCACACCTGCTTGAATGGCTACCATCCATTAACAAACGCGAATGCATAAATAAGAAGAATAACAAATTGATCTCTCCTTCCCCCGATCTCTCTTTGTCTCTCCCCCGCTTCCCTTCCCCCTCCTCCCTTCCTTTCTCTGTCTAAAATCAGTGGATTGATTAGGAAAACACACAGAAATAAAACCACAATGAGATATCACCTCACACCTGCTTGAATGGCTACCATCAATTAACAAACGAAGGGAACCCTTGTGCACTGTTGGTGGGGATGCAGGCTGGTGCAGCCACTGTGGGAAACCTCAGTGAAATAAAAAAAGGAAGTGCCTTTTGAACCAGTGATAAGCATTTTTTAACAAGTAATAAAGTTTTTCATTTGTATAGTCTTTTACAATGAACATAGTACTTGCATGGATTCATCTCATCAATTCAGTGAGGAAGACCATTGCAATAAACCTCTCCACTTTAACAGATGAACACAGTGAGGCTCAGGGACTTTTGGTGACACGCTCACAAAAACACAGAGTAGAGTCAGACTCAAACAAGAGTCCCGAATTCAAGTTCTGGATTCTTCTCACTACTTGCCAGCAACCAGTCCTATCACAGAAATGAAGACACTTCTGTTAATCAATGCGTTAGAATGCACTCTTGAATCAGAAGAACTCTAAAGTAAAAGCTTCTACTAATTTTCCCTTTGATTACGTTGCCTCGGCACTTCCAGGCTCACAGTGTGTGACATCTTGGTCAGATTGAGTAACCGGGAAATCACGTTGTGTGTGCTGAAAACAATGAGGATACAGATTGGATAATCAGGGCAGTTTTAATTTCTCTGCTACTGAGTAAAATCAATTGAAACTTTCCATCTGAATGTATATCGTGGAGGAGTTCATCGTGTACCAATAAGACTCTTTGTTCTTAAAACATTTACAAATATTACTTAATAGAGCCTTTTTCCTGCTCTCAAGAACATGGAGAGAAGTTGTTAAAAGTACTCGGCCTTTAGATCCAGAGTGTATAAATTAATTCATGTTATTCCTTCAGTTCCACAGCTGAGTTGTCCAGTAAATAAAACTTCCCCTCATTAGAAATGAAGCCAGTCTTGCAGTTCCCTACAGGTCTCATATCATTTACACCAGGCTCTGTTTCGTACATTGACCTGGAACCCAGGAGAGTTTATGCACGATTGGTGAATTAAACCAGAAATAATTTCCTGTGGCATTATGTCACAACCTCAATGATGAAAAAAATCCACTAATTTCTGTTGCATTTAACTGGAAACATTTAAATGAATTCTTTCAGGAGTACATAAATTTGATGGACCACAATTTTAAGGTTTCTTGTGCTGTATAAAGTACATATCCATTTCTTATGTAAACTGTGTCATCATGCAATTATCTATATATGTATGTGTCTCTGCCAAACTGTTGGTTTTTACTTATTTATCATTTTATGTCTGATGTTTGCCATTCATTTTGCTAGAGAGAGACCTTATCCTCCTAAGGAAGGATTTTTTTTTTTTTAACTTTTCAGTAATGACATATTTTGCCCAGAAAATTTCAGAGGAAGATTAAATGTGAGGAGTTTTTCTGAATAAATCCATCATCTTTACTCAGTTCCCATTCTTTTTCATGCAATTGATAATCTTCCTCCCTACTTTTGTCTGCTTCACAGACCTTTCTTTTTCTATCACCTAACACTATTTCTGAAACCTCTGTTGTTGTTTTCTTCCCTGACTCAATTTTTTCAGTGCCACATCTGTCTTAGAGTTTCAATTCAGTCCTTCCAAAGGAAAATGATGGCTTTCCTGTCTACAACTCTTGCCCTAACTGATCTCTTTTGCTGAGGTCCTGCCTGGCCATTGCCTACATGATAGTCTTCCATTCACAGCCATGCCAATGTTAGAATCCATTAACCCCTAGAATGCCGGGGAGCGCTATCGCACTCCTCCTGCAGTGTCACTATTAGATGCTAGTAGTTCACTCTTTATTGACAGATGGCACCTAAGTGCAGATTACTTATGATGCCGAATATTTGTAGTTCTAAAATTGACCACTGGCATTTATCTGCCTAATTTTTTATAGGTACTACGATTTTATGAAGTTTACTCAGATTTTGTAGCCCTAAAGCTTCGAAATGGCGTCCAGTTCTGTCTGCTTTTTTATTAGTGATGATGATAGTGCTAAATATGTCAATTCTTG
>NW_006297140.1:506839-508500 GCF_000327345.1 Myotis davidii | reverse complement strand
ATTTTGTTCAAATTTTTTTTCTACTAGTATTTTATAATATGATCAGCAAACAATATATGTCAAAGATGAAAACATATGTAGTAAAGTTTTCCTTAAGTTTTTGAATATGTAACTTCATTTACTTGCGATTCATAATTTCTTTCCTAAACTGCTGTAAAATCAGCAAAAATGCCTTGGCAATTTTAGCATAGTTCCTACGATATTGGCACTCAAAGGGTTAATGTCCACCCAATCTTTCACACTGGAAAAACCAGGGTCATTCCTAGCATTTCTTACCTTCTAAATCCAAATTTTCATCAAACTCCTAATACTTAAGATATAACCTTGAATCCAACATATTTTTCCCATTCCTGTTGCCATGCTTTAGTTGACATCTTTCATATCTCACAGCTGAAGGGTCCCAGAGCTTCTCTGTTCTTTTTGGTAATTCTCCATTTTGTTCTCACAGCAATTTTACTAAAAAAACAAACTAGTTATATCCCTTCCACGCTTTAAAACCTACATTGACCTCCCTTTACTGTTGTAATCCTTAGCTTTGCTTGACTGTCAAGCACTATCTTACATTCCCAGTCTTCATGTCTGATTATGCAGGAACTCAGGGCCATCATGTGCTAAGGTCCTGTCAAGAATTGTGTCTTTGAGTATTCTGTTCTTTATATCTGAGATGACCTATCAAATCTTTCCCTCTAACTGCTTGTCTTTCATAACTTGGTTCATGGTCACTTTTCTATGAAATTATGTCAGAGTTCCATATGAAGCATTTATTGCTTTCATAGCAACAGAATCTAACCCTGTTGTAGCTTTTAGTACATTTGACTATAATTATATGCTTATACATCTATCTCCCCTAGTATGTAGTGAAAGAAAAACACATCATACTCTTGGTGTGTCTGTGCATGCGTGGGCCTGTGTGTGTGTGTGTGTGTATGTGTGTGCATGTTAGCTCAGGGCCTACCATATGATAGGTCCTCAATTACTGACTAAATAAATGAATCAATTAATTAATGTCCCACCCAGCATTCAAATTAAATTTTCCCATGCTTAGATTAGAGATAGAAATAATCTCTTAACACTACATTGATTCTCATAACACTAGTCTCTATCTTCATATCTCCAAGTCTTCTTGGAGATCAATTTGTTTGTTAGTTGGTCTATCTATTTACCTACTGTCTTTATCTATCTTAGTTCACCTGGGCTATTATAACAAAACTAGAGTCCCAGTGCACGAATTTGTGCACCAGTGGGGTCCCTCGGTCTGGCCTGCGGGATCAGGCCAAAACTGCTCCCCGACATCTACTGAGGGGTCCCGGATTGCAAGAGGGCGCAGGCCAGGCCAAGGGACCCCACCGGTGTACAATCGAGGCCAGGGAAGGATGCAGGAGGTTGGCCAGCTGGGGAGGAACTGGGGGAGGGCTCCTGGGTGTGTCCGGTCCGTCTTGCTCAGTCCTGATTGATCGGCCAAACCCTAGCAGCAAGCTAACCTACTTGTCAGAACTTCTGCCCCCTGGTGTTCAGTGAATGACATAGCAAGTGGTTGAGTGGCCTTAGCATATCATTAACATATTATGCTTTGATTGGTTGAATGGCCGACCAGACAACTGGATGACTGGATACTTAGCATATTAAGCTTTTATATATAGGATACCACAAACTGGTGTCTC
>NW_006297140.1:501188-506541 GCF_000327345.1 Myotis davidii | reverse complement strand
ATACATCAAAATACAAAAATGATCTACTCATAACGCTCTATCCACTGAGCCAAACCGGTTTCGGCAACAGCAACTTTTTAGTTGAATTGGGTGGCAATATTTATGTCATTGCTATAAAAATCTTCTGCTACAGAGCCTTTAAGAATGTGTGCCTCTGTGTCTTAAATTTCATTTTTAGCTCATTCCCCAAATATGCTATGTGCCTTTCTGTATCCAAACTTTTGATCTCTCAATTTAGTATATTTTTCTGTAGTCTGTACCTATTGGTATGTAGCTTGTCCTTCAAAGGCAGCTCAAATCCCATCCCTTTTAACAATGTCAGTCTTGATGACCTAGAGAGTTAGAAACGTCAATAGGAGAGAAACATCAATCAGCTGCCTCCTGCACACTCCCTACTGGGGATGTGCCCACAACCAAGGTACATACTCTTGACCAGAATCGAACTTGGGACCCTTGAGTCCGCAGGCTGACACTCTATCCACTGAGCCAAACCGGTTAGGGATTCCTTTGAATTTTCCTAGCACTCTCTGATTGGATAATAATTTTGGAACTTATGTATTATTTTGCTTTTTAAATTTTTTATGTATTGCATGTAAACTTTTTTGAAAAAGACAAACACGTTTACATCTTTTTATGCTACATAAGAGGCACTAAAGTGCCTTATACAAGTAAGCCAAAATCATCAGTTGGAACAAGGCACAGAGGAGTGAGAACTGGATTAGCATTGTGGGAACTGTGATACCTCCCAACTCTCCCTCCCTTCTCTTTGTGCACACCCTGTTTGTGTACACCACTGAAAACCCAGCACAGTGATGGCCTCCTGTTTTGGTCACTCTCTTTGGTGTGGTGCATTTCCTCTTTGGGAAGCTCACAGTCCTTGATTGACCTTGAACATGATTATAGTTTAAAATCAAGTTGCATATATTAGTCCACTAGTAGAACACTCTTAAAATAGGAACATGTTTTCTGCCTGTCATAGGTTACATAGAATCTGGGACATTTTGTGGATAGTAGTAGTTTGACAGCTGGATGATCATATTTGCAGAAGCACTGTATACCAGTGGGCAACTTGCTAAACCTCATGAGGCCACTTCTTTTGCAAAAGGTGGGATTTTACAAGTGTTAAATGAAGCAGGGATTTTACAAGTGTTGAATGAAGCAACCATGGAAATTACTTGCCTCATACTGGGTGCTCAGAATGAGTCAGCTCCTTTCTCCCAACTAATGGCTATGGGCCAAACAATTAAAATGATTCTTATTTGTCACAGAATCAAACAGCACCCCAAGAAAAACTAACACAGTAACTTTGTGACCTCAAGTTTTGAAAGTTATCATGGACTATATATGCATTTAATTTTCAGCAGAGTTATTTGTTGACAATAGCTGTTTCATAATAAACTTGTAAGATTACCAGTAGTATTTAATCTTTCCAGGTACTAGTTAAAGGTTAAGCAGGTTCTCTGATAAGAAGATTAAGTGATTAAAATCAGTAGTTTCATAGTGTCCATAGGGGGAAAGACTTCAGTTTCCTTTTTCAAGTTACATATTAGAAACATAAGATATATTTGTTTCAAGGACAAATTAGCTGGAAAATTTGTATAAGGATTTTGTTTTCTCTTTTAAAAGGAGTCGTATTATAGATGGATATTAATGACAGATTGTTGTAATTTATTCTTGGTTAAATTCAAAATTAGAAACGTTTCAGAATAGTTTTAAGGTCAAGGGTGAGATAGAGATTAATGGAAATGTGCTTTCAGGCTGCATCTATTTGGCTTCCTGAAGAGTTTGACATACTACAAAGCTGCTTCTTCAACTGTTATTAGGAATTAGATTTATTTTCTTCTTTAGGCTCATAGCTTCTTGAATTTAGGCTCAAAGATATTTTGCTGTTAGAATAGGTCTTTTGGGGGAAAATACATCCAATTTTTTACTTTTATTTATAGCAAAATGTCAAGTTAGTTACCTGCGGAAGATAAACCTCAAGAATTCTGGGATATCAGACTTGAAATAGATGGAAACATCTGCCAGGAAAAAAAAAAAAATTGGTACCAGGCCTAATAATCCAATGTTATATTTAGATTTAGATAGCCACCAGGAAATATTATGGTTCATGCTGTCTGTTATGTGTTATCATGTAGTAGAGGCCCAGTGCATGAAATTCGTGCACTGGGGGAGTCCCTCAGCACGGCCTGTGCCCTCTCACAGCCTGAGAGCCCTCGGGGGACATCCTTAGCACTGCTGCAGAGACAGGAGAGGCTCCCACCACCACAACTTTTCTTGCCAGCCATTAGGCTGGCTTGTGGAGCCAGGCTGAGGGCCCCCACCAGCGCATGATCGGGACTGAGGAGGGATGCAGGAAATTGACCAGCTGGGGAAGGACTGCAAGAGGTCTCCAGGGCATGGCCAGACCCCAGCAGCAAGCTAACCTACTTACCACAGCATCTGCCCCCTGGTGGTCAGTGCACGTCACAGTAACTGGTCGACTGCCTGTCCCCTGTTGGTCAGTGCACATCATAGCGAGCAGTTGAGTGGCCTTAGCCTATCATTAACATATTACTTTGCTTTGATTGGTTGAACGGACGACCCGATGACCAGACACTTAGCATATTGGGCTTTTATTATATAGGATACTTGCTTCACTGACCTATTTAAAACACATTGAGTACTTTACATGTTCAAAGCACTGTTCTACATTCAGGTGGTTGGGAAAGTAAATATAAAGAAAGCCTGAGTCTTACTGGTGTGGCTCGCTTGAGCGTCCTCCTATGCATGGAGAGGTTGCCAGTTCCTTTCCTGGTCAGGGCACATACCCGGGCTGGGGGCTCGATCCCCAGTAGGGGACATGCAGGAGGCATCCAATCAGTGTTTCTCTTCCTCTCCCTTCCTCTCTCTCTGAAATCAGTAAAGAAAACCTGGCCGATGGCCCTAGGAAGCTAAATCAGTATTGTGTATTTGTGTGCATGTTTGTGTTGGGGAGTGGGGATGGGGTGAGTTAAATAAGTAAATAGATGACGTGTGCAATAAGGACCATGAGGGAAAGAAAGAAGTCTGAGAAGGAAGGGGCCACATTTTGATGGGAAGATGTCAACTAGAAGGTATCTTTGCATCTGGACCTTAAAGGGAGGTGAGATGCGTGAGTGACACCAGCAGAGGAAAGACTGGGGCCTGTGCACAGAGGCCAGGAAAGAGGGTCAGATTAATTTAACTCCACTGTCGGCTATGTATGTTTAATAGGGATAGAACAGGTTAAACCTAAATGCTAGAATGTGGTATTATTTCACCTTTAGGCACATTTAACATGCCTGTGATTTTAAATTTGTACCTTTCAGTGGAAAGGGTAGGAGTCAGAAGTTTCCAACCCAGCTTTTCTTTAGATTCTCTGAACTAGCCTGGGTTTCCCAACCTCAGCCTTTTTGACATCTTGAACTGGATAATTTCTTTTGTGGGGATGTTTAGCTGCATCCCTGGCCGCTAACCAGGATCAGGACTAGCGTGAGGCCAGGGAGGCAGCTAGGGCACAGTATTGTAAGGAGGCCCTCATTTTCAGGGTCATGGACATTTTCATCTTGCATTGGCATTATCCCAAGGGTGAGTGAATGCCTTCTTAAATTATGAGCCCTAAGCCCTACCTTGATTAACCAGAGTCTAGGCACAGCCTATATTCTCCAAAAGTTAGTAGCATCTTCCCAACTGTGACAACAAATGTATCTCTAAACAAATCCAAGTATGCCCTGAGGAACAACCTCCCCCCGCCCCCCCTCCGCCAACCCCAATGCCCCCGTAAGAACCACTACAGTGTAACTAGAATAACTGGGCATATTTATTTCTGAGAAGCAGCCCTCACTGTAACGTTTCTTTTTTACCCAGGTAGCCACTAAATATAGGTATACTTTGGGACCTATTTTGCGCTCACTCAAGGTAATAACTAAATACAACTCTATTTTAGGCAACGTGTGAGCGGCTGAGACATACTTGGGGAGTAAGAGTTTGAAGAGAGATCTGTGGAAAGAAACTGTTGTGATTAATGGGCTGATGGGCATTGGGAAGAGACAAGAGTTTGTATGAAAGTTCCCTCAAGGTGAGGAATCCATTCTGCTGTCAATAATATTCCTGACTTCTAGGTCTTCCTTGGTAGCATTGAAGAATAATAATTCTGCTGTCAACCTTGGGGTGGAAAGGACAAGATTTCAAAATGCATTTTCTTGGTCCTTACATAAATGCTAAAAAACACTACGATGGTCTTGCACTTGATTTGCCTTTTACAAAATTAGACAGTCTTCTTGGTTAATACTTCATTGTACTATTCATATTTGCTGTTATCGGTTCTACCCCCACCCTACTCTAGTCTATTTTCTTGGGTTTTGGGGGAGCCGTGGCACTTGGGGAACTACAATTTGTACAGTGTGGCTGCCACAAGACTACAGATACATCAGGCCTTAGTGGACTACTGATGATATCAGTTAGTAGGAGATGAGAAAGCTACATCATCATATTGTAGATGTCCATTTTCATGGTAACAGTTAAATAAGAATGATATGGTTTCTTAATATTTAGCAATAGAGTTTAATCTCTAAAGTTACAGGTGTCTCATATTCAGCATTCCCCCCCACCCTCCGGCACTTAATACAAAGGCTGGTACATGGTGGTAATAATAACAAATTAAACAGTTAAGTTTCATAGCTCACTAACTTCTGGCAGGGAGTGTCTTATGTGTTTCATTTGCATTTATTGCTCAATAACCCTTGGTGGTGGTTGATATTATTACCCTTATTTTATGCATATGCAAACTGTATTAAGCGAGGTTCATTAACTTGCTCACAGTCACATGGTTAGGGTCACTTGATTCCAGATCTGCCAACTCCGAAGTCTGTGTTCTTCAGGGCTGGCTGTAAATGGCCTTGTTGATTGTGCAGGGCACAGCTGCAGCTGGCCTCATACACGTGCGTGCTCTGAGCTTACACTGGTAGGTACACAATAAATACTAAGTAAATTCCAATGCTTTTAAGTGTTATTTACTTAAAAATTTTTTTGAATGTAATACAATGAGTAATGGAAATGTGGGCATATCTCTCTCTCTCTCTCTCTCTCTCTCTCTCTCTCTCTCTCTCTCTTTCTCTCTCTTTCTCTTCTGTAAGGACTAGATATAAATTCCATGGCAAAAAGGATGGCTTTCAACTAAAAGGTGTTCCTTGCCTATTGTGATTTTACATAGTCTACTGCTGAGACACTTAGGAAATTGAAACTACCCTTTAGAACTACTCCTTCAGCTAGTGTTAATGAAAATTGTATAATGCCACCAGAGTTCTTTTTCTGAGGCCCGGGGCTAAAATATTCTCTCACCATTATTTATTAT
>NW_006297140.1:486537-500669 GCF_000327345.1 Myotis davidii | reverse complement strand
ACCATACTTCCCATTTAAGAGGTAGAAAGGCTCTATACTGTACTTTGAAACTCTTTACCACTCAAATATCCTTATTCTAGTTTATTTGCATATATTACTGATGACATACTAGAAATCAGTATTACTCAGTAAAAATTAATCTTAAGTAAACACTTAGAAGTATTTTTATTTTCAATACATATTAAATATAAATAGTTACTTCACAAACGTCAATTAAATAGCTCTTTCTTTGAAATAGTTGTGTAGGGTAAGCTGAATGTGAGTTTTATTTCCCTTGGGTTTATTTATTTATTTATTTCTATTAAAAATTGATTAAACAGTCTCCAAATAAATGAAGCTTAATGACCATGAGCGAATGATGTAGGTTTAAATTAACATCTGTATAAGAATTATGATATTCACAAGACAGTAAACACAAGCACTTCTTTTTCTCCTCAGATGAACTTACTTTTTGCCAGCATTAATAATGTCAAGAAACAATCAAAGAGAAAACATTTAATCTTGAAAATTTTGACCATTGAAATTTGAGATTAAATTATCCTCTTTTTTCTAGTATAGAACAAAAGTTTTTCAGGCCTTTACTGATTAAGTTACTCTACAGAATATTCAGGCTGTTTTTCTCTTTATTTGGTGACAAAAATATGTGTGCAAAAGGGTAATTTATTATTGGATATTGTTACTATATAAATATAGGGGTGGTAAGCAAATTCAGCTGAGAGACATGTGAAAAGGTAAAATGAGGCATATTATGAATTTGAAGAGTTTATTTGAGCAAAAATCTATTTGAATTGGGCCATGCAAAACTAGAAGTGGGTAGGAGTGCTCCAGGATTGGTGCTTGGGTAAAATCTTATAGAGAAAAGACAAGCCAAGTAAAGAAATTATTGAATGGCTGTAGCTTAAAGCCTAATTGACTGTTTGTGATCGGCTGTCCTTAGCTTGTTGATATAGTAACCTTGAGGCATTTACAGGTTTAGATTTTGCTTTGCTTAGGTAGGTCGTGGTGGCATTAGATCCTCGTTGGTCTAATGGCCTCCATGTTTGGTGAATTTACCAGGTAGTATGTACATTGGATGATGATTATGCGTTTGATTATATAAATTTAAGATCAGAGATTTCAGCTTTCATGCATTGCCAGACACATTGTGTTAATCAATGTTACTCTCCCAGCATATAGACTTGACATGCTATTTTTCAGATAGTATGTAGACGAAGAGAAACTAATTCCTAATTCTGAATAACTTGGAAAATTTTGTTCCTATTTCCAATGTGGTTGTGTACCACTAAGTACCATGGACTATTTTTGCTCATTTCTTTATGGAAAATGGAGACCATAATGATTAAACACGGTCAGCTTCCACCTTTTGAGTATTGAAGTCACACCACTCAGTTGTAAATCTAGTCTTTCGCGGCATGGTAGAGGGTTTTTATTTCAGCCTTAGATTGCCCTTAATAAAATTGCTCCTGCCTGGCTCTTTCTGTGTGCACAAGGGAAGACATAGAAAGAAATGTGTCACAAATAGTTAAATTTTTTTACTAAAAAGTACATAAACTTAGGATCCCACAAATTGTTAATCTCAGTTCTGTAGTATCTTGAACACATGCCTAGGGCTCAAAGGACACTAACAGAATGAACCTTGGGACAATTGAATTCTCCCCCCATCCCCCACAACTATTTTGAATATAATAATAATCTGATATTTTATGGTGACTAGCTATTTCACCTCTTTACCTCCTTGTGGCCTCTCTGCTCTTATAATTCTCTTTTTGTTTTCTCTTCCTCTTTTGTTCTTAACAGTTCCCTATAAATAAAAGCTGCTGTCATGGTCATTGCCTTTTTTTTTTTTTTTACTGTGCCATTATTTTCTCATCTTGTGTTCCTTATTTTATATGAACTACATTCTAGACCAGGGGTCCTCAAACTACGGCCCGCGGGCCACATGCAAATACAAATATTGTATTTGTTCCTGTTTTGTTTTTGTTTTTACTTCAAAATAAGATATGTGCAGTGTGCATAGGAATTTGTTCATAGTTTTTTTTTAAACTATAGTCCGGCCCTCCAACGGTCTGAGGGACAGTGAACTGTCCCCCTGTTTAAAAAGTTTGAGGACCCTTGTTCTAGACAGAGGAAGAATTTTAAAAATAAAGTTTTTATTTATTTATTTATTTTTTGGGTCTTGTCCAGAGTAAAAATAAAGTTTTTAACAATACTGTCTTTTCTGTTGTATTCCAATGGCTTAGTCACGTTGTTTCAGGAAAAAATATAATTAATAATGCTATGTGTCATGCAAATGTTAAGCTATCCAAAGGCAGTACAGTATATTATTTTATTCTTTTAGTAAAATAGGAGATATTCCTATTTTAGAAATTAAGGAACTTTGATTTTCAGAGGTTAACTTAATTTTCCAAGGTTCACAAAGCTTATTAGTGGTTGACCTAAGAATAGACAGATCCTGACTCTTAGTTATTAAATATGCTACAAGTAATTATTAGATATCTTAGATTTAAACATTTCCTAAAGATATTCTCCAGCCCATTAAGTATAAAAACTAAAACCTTTTCCATGATAATCTTCCAGAAAAAATTTTTACATTTTTCTTAAAAAGTGTACTGGGATCTCTGATAGCTTTGTTTGGTTATAATTAACATAGGAAACATAATATTTAGTATTTAATGAATATGAAATTATAGGACCAGTATTGGTATTTTCATGTGTCCTGATGAGTTATTACATATTCCTGTACCTTTTCTATTAATACCCGAGGCACATTATACCGTGGTTGTTGGACATGACCTGAATTAGAATAGTTGATTATTATTTTAGCATCAAATATGGACTTAATAGCTTGCAAGTCTATCCAGTTTTTATCATCAGGAACTATCAACTCAGTAATACATACATGAACAAACTTTATAACCTTGTGGGCTCTTGGACTTTGACCTTGAAGCCTTTCAAAAATACGTTGATTTTATTTTCTAAAGATTTTTAGCAATTCCAAGACTCGATTCGGGAGTTGAAAGCGAATTTTTCAAAATGCTCTCATAATTGCTACCATCCTTCTTTGGTTTTATTGTGCTCTATTCTGGGAATTAGTCTTTAGTTGCTCTGCCAATTTTTGTTTAGTACAGAGCAGTGCATTGTTTTGCCCCTGTCTTATTCCTCCTCTTATTGTTGCTGGTGGAAGGGGGTCCTTGCGCTGTCACGAGGAAAGCATTTTGGAGGACCTACAAGAGAAGATGAGGTCTGGTGGCAAAATTCATTCAGGAAGCAAAATTAAAGAAGTTCCCCAATGTCCTATATCCATCCCTCTCGCTGTGGAAAAATCAGAGCCAGAAAGAGCCAATGTCCAGAGATTCTGTTCAGTGTTAAAACTTAGTTCAGTGGAGCAGCTGGCTGACTTAGCTTGTGTTCCTGCTCCAATCCATTGCTTTGCGGCTGTACCGGGGCTCCTGCTGGAGCCTGGGTGTGGGGTCTGCAGGGCCAGTGGCCACGCGGCTTCTAGGGCCATGCGGCTATGGAGAGAGAACATGAGTGGACAGGGCAAGTTCAGGTCTCAAGCCAGGGAACAGAGAGTTCTTTGTCCACCTGGAATTTTATATTCTCTGGCTTGGGAGGAACCAGGAGCTCTTTCAAAATAGCCAATCAGCTTCCCAAACTGCTGCGGGCTTCTCGTGGGGTCCATCCCTAGCCAATGATCTTTTCCCCAGGTTAGACTGACAGGCCTCTATGGTCCAGCACCTCCCCCTGCCCCATTTTGACTTTCTCGCTCATGTTCTTACCTCTCCCTCTGCTTTCCCCTGGCCCCCTACACAATCTGGCACCGGTTGTGGGGGAGGGGAGGGTGTTAATCCCCTTGGAGGGGCTATGCTGAGGTTCCTTGGGGTGTGAAGTTGTAGCTTCCTGGTGAAGCAAACCACCCTCTGCTTCCCAGCTGAGTATGCTCAACAATGTCTGACTCTGCCTTTGCTTCCTTTCCCACCAATAATTAGCTGAGGAAGGGAACAGGTTAATGTTCTCACAGATATTACTGTGTATAAGCAAGAAAGCAAACATAAAACTACAACACAGAACTCTTGTGATAGGGAATTGAAACCATTCTGTGTAACCAAAATGATGTAATGAAGAGCAATATCGCCCATAAAAAATGACAGTCATTTTCACTGCATCATCATGGGTTTGCAATTACAGTCCTACTTGAAGCAACTTTAACCGATGTTGACCTATTTCTCAGCCTTCTGCCTCGTTTAAATGTTTGTAAGGAAACTCGGGAATGTTGTGAGAAACAAAAAAGACGAGGAAATTTGTGATTTACTCTTTGTATTGCATCGTTGATTTTTGAGGGGAGTTTCATGATTTCAACTTAAATATTTTCTCTAAATTTTGGTGAATGTGCCTTTTGTCATTTGAAATGAAATCTTATGTTAACTTGAACTCCATACTCTGACAGAAAAAAAAAATATTTTATAATTTTCCTTTTCCAAACATGTGATTGTTATTTTTGTTTTGTGAAATTAAGTGATTGAAATTCTGAAGGAAAAAAAAAAAAAGTAGTGCTTTTCCTAAAATACCTTTGAATTCTATCTACCCAAATAACAGGAGGATTCATACCACCCATGCCAACTGTTTGTAGTGTGTAGGATTTTTTTCAATGATTTTATTTTTCCTTTCTACCGTTTGATTGACAGGCATAATGAAAGTCATTGGCAGCCCCTATCAGAAACCAGTGCTGCCATGTATTAACAACTGAAAATACCTTTCATCTTGGTGGCCTAATAAAGAGACTGGCGTTCTAAATGTCTTTTCCAAAAATGTAAAGAGAACATTTTGGTGCTTAAGCAAAGTTCCCTCAGGAACCTGTAAAATAATATACAGGCATTTTGAGAGGAACTGCATGTATGAAAAATGACTTATATGAGTAATTTGAGATGGCTAAAAGGTTTCTAATTGAACAAAGTATTGAATACAGCATTTTTATAGAATTTAGTGCTTCCATGGACATTTTAGAGAGAGTGGAAGGGAAAGGAAGAGAGAGAGAGAGAGAGTAACATTGATGAGAGAAAGAAACATCGATCAGTTGCCTCCTGCTCACCCCATATGGGAAGTCTGGGGCCGGGCCTGTAACCAGGGCATGTGCCCTGACCCGAAATCGAACCAGAAGCCTCTCAGTGCATGGAACTATGCTCAATCAGCTGAGCCACACCAGCGGGGCAAAATGAATCTTGTATTAAATGTTTTAACTTGAACTTTTTTGTCTATAAATTGGAGATATGATAGCTGCCAGGATACCCTGTAGTGAGAACTATATGACATAGCACACACATAGTCCTTACCTAGGTAAGTCTCTATCCTGCCCCCACAGAGGCCTTCCTTAAACACATTAGTTTAAGGAGCCATTTACCTCTCCCTTTATTCCTATGCTTATTTTTCAAATATATTTTTATTGATTTCAGAGAAGAAGGGAGAAGGAGAGGGACAGAAGCATCAATGATGAGAGAGAATCATTCATCAGCTGCCTCCTGCACACCCCAAACTAGGGATCGAGCCCACAACCGGACATGCGTCCTTACCAGAAAGCAAACTGAGAGCTCCTGGTTCATAGATCGATGCTCAACCACTGAGCCATGTTGGCTGGGCTGCTTCTTTTCTAATTTACTTCATACAAATCAATTCTTTTAATTTGTATTTTAATTTAATTTGTATCTCCTGCCAGGGCAGAGATGTTGTGTATTAATTTGCTGCCAAATTCTCCTGAGTCTAGTCTTATACATGGTATTAATTAATTCATACATTCATTCAAAAGTAGTTCTTAGAACTTACTTTGCTTGAGATGTTGAAAGTGTGATGAACAAAAATGAAGTCCCTGTCCTCATGGAACACAAAACTAGTTTTTGCATTAATAAGTGAATATTTTTTGATGGGTCCAAATTTATTCTAAAATTGTGCAATAGTTTCTAGGGCTATTAATATATATGTGCCAGAATAGAAATAGAGTTAATCTTTGTTGTTGTTATGTTTTTTTAAAATATGTTTTAATTGACTTTTTTAGAGAGAGAGAGAAAGAGAGAGGGTTAGAGAGATAGAAACATTGATGAAAGATAAATATCGATTGGCTGCCTCCTACATGTTCCCCACAGGAAATCGAGCCCACAACCCAGGCATGTGCCCTGATCGGGAATTGTTCCTGCAGCCTCTGGCTTCCTGGGTCGATGCTCAACTGCTGGACTATGTTGTTTTTTTAAAATCTTGTCTTTATGACTTTTTTACTTTTAAACATTCAAGGGAGTCATTTTAGCACGGATATTTCTGATTTGGGGAGAGACACTGACGTTATCAGGTATCACTTGATCTTACTTTTTCCGTTTCTGAAAAGAGGGAGTCAATTCTCATGCTTTTCTACAACCTAGGGCTTAATGAACCATTATTGATTGTGTGTCAGCTGTGGTCTCTTCTTGATGTAATGAACAAGGCAGTTTTGAGGTTGTCTTTGGTGAGAAGACACAGTAAAGTTGATACTCGACCATTTTGGAATATCAATACTGGATCCATATGACCTGAAACACTGAATGAAATCTAGCAAAGCAGCCAAGACCAGTTTGGCTCAGTGGATAGAGCGTCGGCCTGCGGACTGGGGGGTCCCAGGTTCGATTCCGGTCAAGGGCATGTACCTGGGCAGGCACATCTCCTGTGGGAGATGTGCAGGAGGCAGCTGGTCGATGTTTCTCTTTCATCGATTTTTCTAACTCTCTATCTCTCTCCCTTCCTCTCTGTAAAAAAATCAATAAAATATATTTTAAAAAAAAGAAATCTAGCAAAGCAGATGTTTCCTAATATTGTTTTTAATGGTGTTAAGAGAAAAGTATTTGAATTTACAGATTTAAAAAAATTGTATTGTCAATTCATTTTAATTTAAACACAATCTTAAATAAAACCTTTCCTACATATTTGTATGCTGCAGACATACTTTGTGAATTGATGTAACAATAGTTTCAAAAATAAATTGTCACCAGTGGGAAATGGGGTAGAGGGAGGCAGAAGAGGGTGGGTGGGGGATAAATGGTGATGGAGGGAGACTTGACTGGGGATGGCAAGCACAGTACGATATACAGATGACATATTGTAGAATTGTACACCTGAGACCTGTAATTTTATTAACAAATGTCACTCCAATAAATCCAATTAAAATAAATAAATAAGTAAATAGACTTGCTGTCTGTATGCATGCACAGTCATTGGTTTCTGTGCTTCATATTGACCCTCGGACTTGGAATGACCTTCCTGTCCTTTTCATCCATTGACTCCTCCTGATCTTTAAGAAGCATTGCTTTTTCTAAAATTCTGTCACTGTCCTTTGCTTACCCCAGGCTGGTTAGATACTCTTTCTCCGTGTTTTCAAAAAGCCACACACTTAATTATTTTACTTACTTTACTACATTTTTCAAAATTACCTATTTCTAGGTTTGTATCCCCTAATTAGATTATGAGCTCTTTGATACTGGAGACCTCATTGTGATCATCTTTTTTAAAAAAACATATTCTTTTGCACCTCCTTTATGATCTCACCTATTTTTTAAAAAATGTTTTTATTGATTTTTACACAGAGAGAAACAGAGAGGGATATAGAGATAGAAACATCAATGAGAGAGGAACATCATCGATTGGCTGCTCCTGCATGGCCCCTGCTGGGGATCGAGTCCACAACCTGGGCATGTGCCTGGCCTGGGAATTGACCCAGCAACCTTTTGGTCCCTGGGTTGACTCTCCACTGCTGAGCCACACCAGCCGGGCTGTGATCAGCTTTGTAACTCTACAACCTAACACAGTGTCTGGTCATAGATTGTCTTTGTTCAGGCGGCTATAACAAAATACTACAGCCTGGGAAGCTTATAAACAACAGAAGTGTGTTTTTCACAGTTCTGGAGGCTGCGGATCTGAGAAGAGTGCCAGCATAGCCAGATGAGGGTCTTCTTTTAAGTCACAGATTTCTCGTGTGTCCTCATGTGGTGGAATAGGCAAGGTAGCTTTCTGGAACCTCTTTTATAAGCCACCAAGCCCATTCCTGAGCACCACGCCCTACTTCCTAATACCATTATCTGAGACATTAGGTTTTCAACATATGAATTTTGGGAACACAAACATTCAAATCAGAACATAAATGGTGCTCAGTGAATACATGGATGAATGAATGATGTGGATTGAAATTGGACCCGATTATTCGAAAGTACAATCCAGAAGGGAGACACATTTCAGAGACAACTACTCTTTCCATTTCATAGTGATTGAAGTTATGGACTAGAAAGGTGATAATGAAATGAAAGTTCATTGAGGAAGAGCATACAATCTAGGCCAGAGAATTGTACTAATCATGAATTAAGATTGTGGTTATGGAGACCAATTGAGACAGATTCAAGAATAGTTCTGAAGAATTTGAAAATCATGTACAGAGTAAAGTGATGAAAGTAATTAAAAGTAATTTGTTTAAACAGCTTATAATATTTAGGAAAACAGGCACAAAGCTGTTAGAAAATTCATTTTAATGCCATAAATTATTACTGTCCACATATGCTCAAAATAGATGTTTTGTCAGTTTTAAAGACTGGGATAATTTGAATTAGTATAATACACTTAAAAGCTATATAAAATATTGATACGTGAAGTTACCTTACTTCATGCTTTGGACTGAATTGCATACTTTTGTATGCACTATCTTTAATATTTACCTCTGTTTACATTTTACAGACAAGAAAACAGTGTTAGAGAGTTTAATCCACCTTAAATACCAGATCTGGCATTCAATTTATTTCTTTTGATTTGCAAATCAATGCTTTGTTATTCTACACTATACTCTGTCTCAGTAAGTTTCTGAAATATGTTTACTTTTTCAGCATGAATGTAAAGTGACAAGCATAAATGTATATAAATTTAGTTGTAGCTCACATGGTCATCCATTCATTCATGTGTCAAACATTTGTTGGCCTTCTAAGCTCTGTGCTAGGTATTGCATATACAACCACGCCCTTGTGAAATTTATAGACAGGCATTACAAATATAAGGACCTGTATAATAACAATTTTCATAAATGCTATGAAGGAAAATATAGTGCCTTTTATTAAGTACATTACAGAGCAGGGTCTACGTGTACTTTCTTTCCTGTGGGCAAGTCTAATTAGATTTGTAATATAGCTAACTGTAACCCAAGAAGATGCTCAAAATAGCTTTAGATAAGTGGGACCACATCAGTGTAATTAAGCTGAACCTTTTGAAAACATTGGCCTTCCAGCAGCCTTTCCACAGAACAGAAGAAATTTTAGTGAACTGAAGAAAATTGTGGCCAAATTTTCAGCTTTTTATTTCAGCTTTGGAAGGTGACTTTGAGACTACCTCAGCAATGAGGTACATCTGTTAAAAATGCAATAAATATCCATGGAGATGATGAAGACACTGCCCTTTAGAGAGCAGTCTCTCTCCTCTTGCAACTCTGAGCATGTGGGTGATTTTGTACTGGAAATATTGAGTATTTGATAAGTTTGAATATTTAGGTAATATTTAGCATAAAATATAAATAGCAGCCAAACAGGAGAATGTGTGTCATTTAGAATGTAATAAAGCTGGATGATCAAAATAAAACAACCAAAAAAATCTTAAAAAACAAACAAACACGAAAAAACAAAGCAAAACGATGTAAAACTTTACCAGATGTTAATTACAATCTAGGTTCCGGCTTTATTGTAGTTCAAAGGTTATAAAAGCCTAAATTTCAGTTTCAGAAGTTACCTCAGGCTTGTATTATAATGATATTATAAGTAACTGGTACAAAAGGAATTCGTGAAAATTGCAGAAAAATAAATAATCTCTGTTTACTCTAGTTTGATTTTCCTGCAAGCAAATGTGCGTTAAAACTTGACTCATTTTCCCCCTCTCCCCTTTCAAAATTTCTTCATAAACAGATGGAAAACTGGTGATTTCCTGACAGTTGGGGATTTTTTTGTAATTATCTGAAAATCTGAAAGGCTTCAGATTCTATTTCTTTACTTTCAGGGAGCAGTTGAAATGCTTTCAATAAACATAAATGTATATGAAAGATAGAAGTTAATCAAGAAGTCTGATATCATAATTGAGCCTCATCATCTATCAACTTGATATTGTGAGGCTTCCCTTTTATCTAACGCCTTTCCTGAACATCCTCACTGCATCAATTCTTCTTTTTTTAAAAAATATATTTTATTGATTTTTTACAGAGAGGAAGGGAGAAGGATAGAGTTAGAATCATCAATGAAAGAGAAACACTGATCAGCTGCCTCCTGCACACACCTTACTGTGGATGTGCCCGCAACCAATTCCTTGACTGGAATCGAACCTGGGACCCTTTAGTCCGTAGTCTGACGCTCTATCCACTGAGCCAAACTGATCAGGACTGCATCAGTACTTCTTATCATCCTTGCCCTTATGTCTTCCTTGTGTATACTCTCACAAAGGAGGAACTCTTAAGATTAAGGAGGAACTCCTGAGGAATAAATAGGAGCTTGTCTAATAGAAAAATGAGAAGAGGATTTCTTGATAGGCATGGATATCTAGTAAAGCAGTAAAGACATGAAAGTATGAAATAACATGGAATGAGCTGGATACAAATGAATTCAGTGTTGTTAGACTATATGTTGCAAGGGAAGAACTGACATTAGAGGAAAATGAAAGGGAAAGGGTCTGATGGCAAAATCACAAATGTCAAGGAGAAATTATCACAAAGCGAGTGAGGGTCTATTTGGTGACTAGGAAGTTTATCTCCACTACTAGGGGAGGAGGAATTGAATGAAGGATTAATAGAGATATAGAAATGTGTACAGGTAACAACAAGATATTGGGAGACTTCATGTCTGTTCTGATGGCTTTTCTTTTCTCTGTGAACAAGAGGTCAGGTTAACTACAGGTAATGAATGGGGGTTGTTAGGGAACTTGAGGAGAGGGAAACATGGTTAGAATTGTAATGGAAAGGACAAGAAGATACCAGGAGATGTGAGAAAAGATTCCTGGTGAGGCATTGAAGGTCATGCTGAAATTGAAATCTGTGAATGTGCAATGGCATCAATCTGTGCAGGTAATCCATTTTTTTTTCTGATTCTACTCAGTACTATAGTTGTAAGGTCCATTCTGAGTTTGGAAGTTTCAGACTTCTTTTTGCAGGAAGATAAAGGTATATCTTGAGAATGTTGGTTATTACAGGTGACATTAATGTTGACTAAGTACTTAGAATGTGTTAGGAACTTAGTATAGTAGGTACATTGTCACATTTATCCCCTTCTTTCTTATGAGGTCTATGTATTATTCTTAGTTTTAAAAATTGGGCCCGCAACCCTGACCAGTGTGGTTCAGTTGGTTGAGCATTGTCCAATGCACCAAAAAGTCCTTGGGCTCGATTTCCAGTCAGAACACATGCCTGGGTTGTAGGCTCAATCCCCACTAGGGGGTTGCAGGATGCAGCCGATCAAGGTTTCTCTCTTGCATTGATGTTGTAGGTACATTGTCACATTTATCCCCTTCTTTCTTATGAGGTCTATGTATTATTCTTAGTTTTAAAAATTGGGCCCGCAACCCTGACCAGTGTGGTTCAGTTGGTTGAGCATTGTCCAATGCACCAAAAAGTCCTTGGGCTCGATTTCCAGTCAGAACACATGCCTGGGTTGTAGGCTCAATCCCCTCTAGGGGGGTTGCAGGATGCAGTCGATCAAGGTTTCTCTCTCGCATTGATGTTTCTCCCTCCTCTCTCTCTCTCTCTCTATCAATACAAACATTTTAAAAAATTGAGGATCCAGTTAAGTAATTTTTTCAAGGTATTTTACCAAGAAGTACGTGGGAGAACTGGAATTTGAATAAAGATCCAATGTTGCAGCTGAGCAGGGAAAAACTGAGGTTAGAAAAGGGCTAAAAGTTTGGGAGAAGATGTGTCAAGGAAGTGAAAGGTTTCAAGGAAATCTTGGAATAGGATTGATAGAATAATAGTTTTAAGGCTGCAAAAAAGATAGAAAACTAATTGGGAAATAGAATATCAATGTTTAGGAGTTCAATGATGGCACCTTTCAGAAGTCGTAAGGTTCAAGAGATGGGAGTTACTGAAACAAGAGTGGTTTGGAGATCATGGATTCTCTGGCTAGCTTATTCATTGTAATGCATGGGTATTGATTATAAATGTTGATTATGGTTGGACTTTAGAGTGAAGAGAAATGTATTTTGAAGAAAAGACCTGAAAGCTGATGAGTCTCAGTATTCAGGTGAGATAGCTTGGTGAAATGAACTTAAGAAAATATCCCCCCGCCCCCTGATGAGTTGAAGTAGTAATAATACAAAAGCCACAGATCGGAAATGGACTATGCTGAGCCTCTGTTCTGGCCACGAAGGTATGGAATTTGCATTCATTCAAGAGGATTTTATTTAAGTCAGATCCTCAAAGAAGAAAGAATGCAGAGACAAAATAATTTTCAGGTTAGGAATAAGGAAGTTGTTCATTTAAAAAAAAAAAAAAGGCAGGGAGGGGGTGGCTCCAAAGGATACAATGGAAAATGTTAGGAAGGACATCAACAGTGATGTGGTAGGGTGGAAAATATGATCTGAATGGGGAAAAAAACCCCACATACTAGGAGGATGATATTGAGAAAGACTGGTGATTAGAGGAAACAGTTTGTTTAGGGTTTGACAGCAATAGAATCAAGAGGCATCAGTGGAATTAGTTGGCTTCAGATTTTAAATGGAGCTTTGATTTATAGGTGTTTTGCTGTTTTGATTCCAAATAATGACATGACCTGACTCAGCCACAGTAATGTTTGAGCTAAGTGGGGCTGGCACTGTCCAAAGCTCTGTAGGTATTGGGCTGATACACATACGTGGTCATTCAATGTAAGATGTGCATAAAATTAATGAGATTTATGCCTCTGGTTTTGTGTCCTTGCTTGATAATATTTTCTTTAAAAAATTCTAAACTTGATATTAGTACATATTGACAGACATCTTTTTCTAATGTTTCTCTTATTCAAAGCATTGCACTGTAATGATTTAATATTTAGTGTTCAGGATTTATATATCATCATCTTTTGATTACTAGGACAGATTCCTGCTAATGATATTTAAAAGCAACAAAATCTTACCTGAGCACTTTGATTGCTACTGTAACACAAATTAAGAAATTTAAATTGGGTCTGTAGATGTACCTGTCCCACAATATCTGAAAAGGAATGGTGGCTTATATGAAAAAATAAATAAATAAAGGGATTTATATGAAAATACAGTATTTTGCAAGTGCTTTTTAAAAAAATATATTTTTATTGATTTTAGAGAGGAAGGGAAAAGGATAGAGATAGAAACATCAATGATAAGACAGAATCATTGATCGGCTGCCTCCTGCAAGCCCCTTGCAGACAGGGATCAAGCCCACAACCCAGGCATGTGCCCTTGACCAGAATCGAACTCAGGACCCTTCAGTCCGCAGATGGACACTCTATCCACTGAGCCAAACCAGCTAGAGCTGCAAGTAAAATTCCTTATAAAAGTCATCAAAGTTTAGCAATGGAAGTGTTTTAATACATCAGATAGTCCAACCACCCATTAGTTACTAATGCATGCATTCAGGGTCTTTTCATGAACAAGATGTCTTTCTTCTAAATGAATGGTCATTGTGGAAAGGTTCAGCAAAATCGAGGTTGAAATATTGTCTCCTGCCCTCAAAATTCTGTAACCCTGAGAACTTGGCTTCTCCAGGCTAAGAGTTTCCTGTTCTGTAAAATGGACATGTTAGTCTTATCAAAGGGTAACTGGGAGGATTGGAGCAGACTATTTAAGCTGTAGATATCTCTATCAGAGTTATTTACATGGAACAAAAATCTCTCTGTGTGTAGTTTTCTAACCCATTTGCTGCATGAAACTGCATTAGGAAGCTGAAAATAATCTAAAAACTAACTTTCCCACTGAGTTCAATTTGTGATGTTTATACAACAACCTGGGCTTTGACAACTCGATAATAACAATAGTTTATTTTCCCAAAGATAACTAATGAATATCCAGGACAGGCCAGGCAAGGCTATGCAGGAATTCCATCAAAATCAGTCATCAGAGGAGTTCCATCTATCTTAGGAATCTCCTGCTTTAGTGTC
>NW_006297140.1:485763-486511 GCF_000327345.1 Myotis davidii | reverse complement strand
CTTCATCGTTAATTTTCAATGTGGTGCTAAGGAAATTATATTTGCTTTTAATACCAATTGATTTTCTCTCATTGAGACTCCCTCATTTAGAAGGGCAGACAATTTATATTTCCATAACAAAGATATGTAAGTAAAATTAGTGCATTCAATATTTTTGCTAAAGTTCTGTAATCGAAACTATTTGACTTTGTGTTGTTTCAATTTATTTTCATTTTAAGATGGTGTAAGTCATTTCCTTATTTTCCACTCATAATTTCATTGCACTTGTTTAGAAACTTTAGGTTATAGTACTTATTAAGGAGTGCAGTAGAATTCCTTCAAGTTGGTCATGAAAATGGCTATATACGGTAGTTGTAAGTAGCTTTAGAGACTGTGTCTCCTCTGACTTTCAAAGATCACCTTTGGTGGTTGTGTAAACTTAAAACAGTGAATTTGTTGTTGGATATCTAAGAGTGTGAGTTGGTGTGGTGCTCTAGCCTGTCATTTAACAGCAAAAGAAATTCTTCTGCTTGCCATAATGCTCTCACATGCTTCAACCTTGGGCCGGTCAGCCACTGATCAGCTGGTGTGATTTTACATGTTTGCCTTGATTATTTATAATTCACTTTAAGTTCTCTTGTAGTGTTTGCCATTTGTTTCCAAAACAAACATGTCTTCTGTGTTTGTGGGGAAAGAAAAGAAGGAGATTTAAAGGAAAATACCAGATGGGTTCTCAGTTATTTTTTTGACTTAATTGCTAATGCTAACT
>NW_006297140.1:483815-485569 GCF_000327345.1 Myotis davidii | reverse complement strand
TGACTTAATTGCTAATGCTAACTGCTATCATAAACTATGGAATTATGATTAGGTGTTAATGAATATTTCATTCAAGAAACTTTTAAGCCCTAATGAACACTAAATATTTAAAAAACATGGTTGGATAATACTGTTAAGTTAAAGAGAAATTTTTTTTTCTCCTAAGAGAGTAGGATTATCTGCTGTTTTCTCCTGAAAATTTGAGTGTGAATTTACATAGTGTTAAATATTCCTTTTAACTTTGCTTTGCTCTCTAAACACAGTTCCTTAACTTAGGAAGATTCCTTTTTCTACTTTGTCAAATATGTCATTAAAATTACCTACTTAGCTGTTATATAAATTTTTATTTTTATTAGTCTATAGGAAATAACCAACCATGTGTAAACATGAATAATAGAGGGGTGGGCAAAAGTAAATTTACAGTCATTCATATGGGAAAAGACATGCAGGTTATGATTATTACAATAGCTTTATTAACTCAAAAGAATGTTACAACTGTAACTTACCCTGTATATTTCTTCCTCTACATCATACATATTTAGCTCCTTTAATAAACACCTTTGTAAAAACATGTTTCATTTCTTTCTTAATTTAAACTTGTTCATGTTAGAAAAGATCATGAACCCTGACTATTGCATTTTAGTTGCAACTAAAGTTCCCAAGTTAATAATTATGAGATGACTATGTACCAGACATAGAACTTTATGTACCACAGAATATTAAAAAAGCAATATTGAAATAGCTGCTGGTTCTTTTTAAAAAGTATGGCCATTTAAATTACAAAATTAAAAATATAATATTTTTATACCTGGTAATTAGATAAAATATTGGACATTAACTCAGCTTTCTGCAGGCTGGGAGATGCCTGTATTTTTGCTTCCTCTTTGTATTGTTTTTCTATAATGAAATTTCTCTTAGCTTTTGGACTTTTCTAGAGATATAACCAAAGCTTTTAGTATTGGGTTTATATTAAGGGAATTATAAAGCAAGTTGTTGTTTTTTCAATAATTAAAAGTCTTTGTAAAACATATATATGGTTTAGAAATGTATTCAAAAGGGGCATATATACTAACTTTTCCAGAAGGTGAATGTTGCTCAGAAGTTAAAAAGCCATGCCAAAATAAAAATAAAAAAAACATTTTATTTCTTTTTAACTACCCTTCCTTAAAATATTTATTTAGTAGATATGATTATGTAACTGTAAAATTAGCCCTTATTTTTTACATATCAGTTCATAAATACATGCTTTTTTCCCAGCAAAGTATATATCATCCTATCTAATAAAAGAGAAACATGGTAATTAACTGTAACTTCGCTACCCTTCCCATTGGCTAATCAGGAGGATATGCAAATTAATTGCCAACCAAGATGGCAGCTGGCAGCCAGGCAGCTGAAGCGAGCAGGAGGCTTGCTTGCTCCAGTGATGGAGGAAGCCAAGGTTCCCCGCCTGCTGCTGCCGGCCTCTGAGCTTGCACTCTAAGAAACGATGTTGCAATTATAGAAGCTAAACAATCCCCAGAAACCTGCTTTCAGCCAGCCGGTCTTGGAGCAGGAGCTGAAACAGTGTTTCAATTATAGAATCCAAACAAACCCAGATCAGCAGCTGAGGTCTCAGAGCTGGAGCTGAGCCTCAGAGCTAAAGCCAGCCCTCAGTTCCAGTGACAGCCATAGAAGGTAATAAAATCCCAGAATAAAAAAAAAATGAAAAAAAGGAGAGGATGGGAGCTTCAGTTCCCTGCCAGCCTGAAAACAGC
>NW_006297140.1:459810-483764 GCF_000327345.1 Myotis davidii | reverse complement strand
AGAGGATGGGAGCTTCAGTTGCCTGCCAGCCTGAAAACAGCCCTCAGCCCCTCACCCAGACTGGCCAGGCACCCCAGTGGGGACCCCCACCCTAAAGGGGGTGAGGGGAGGGCAGCCTAAAAACATCCATCAGCCCGTCATTCAGGCTGGCCAGGCACCCAAGCGGGACCCCCACCCTGATCTGGGACACCCTTCAGGGTAAACCAGCCGGCCCCCACCCGTGCACCAGGCCTCTATCCTATACTACAGGCAGGGCGGGACAGTGCAAGCTGCCATCTGGACCCCATGTGCAGCCCTGGGCAGCGGGGCATAAGTCCCGCCCCCAGCCGGGACCCCTATGTGCCACCTGAGACCCCAGCCGGGACCCCCGTGCCACCTAAGCCCCACCCTGCTAAGCCCCGTCCCCAGCCGGGACCCTATGACTATTGGAGAGCAGGAAAGTGCTGCTGGGCCCTGGGTTGCTGTGGTGATCTGGCCGTTGGTAAGCAGAAAAGTGTGGCCTGTAGGCAGCCCCCAGCTGTGCCTGATCAGGTAGCAGGAAAGACCGGCCTGCGGGCAGCCCCCAGCTGGGCCTGCTCCCCGGTCGCCATGGGGATCCGGGAGCAGAAGAGCACACACACACACACACACACACACTCAGGATGCCTGCTCCGGGCCTCAGGAGCCAGACTGTGGCCATCAGTAGGACATCCACTGAGGGCTCCTGGATTGTGAGAGGGGCAGGCTGGGCTAAGGGCAGTCCCACCCCCCAGTGCATGAATATCATGTACCGGGCCTCTAGTGTGTATATATATACTAGTATAAGGAACATTTCCCCCACCCACCCCCAGTAACATGTTTCTTGGTGTTTGCATTTTTTTATTTTTATTTTTTGTACACAGAGAATAGGGAATTTCAGAATTTTTACATACATTTTAGCAAACAAGTTTTGATCTATTGGCTTCTTGTTGCAGTAATGCAATGGCAATCCCCTCTGGTGCCACCGGCCCACATTACTACAAGAAAGTGTAAACACTAATTTCTTAGGAGGTGAGGCCAGCCCCACAGGAACTTCTCTTACATCCCTCTGGTCTACAATAATTCTTAAATATCTAGATTTTTTTTTTCCCTCAAGTGAATCATTAGATGTTAAAAATGGAACAACAGAGTCACCAAGGGTCACATGCTTTCCAGCAGAAAGCATTCTCCCTCACTAGGCAACTACCACAGTGTGGACCTGACTGCCCGAAATTATGCTCAGGCGATTAGTCCATATTGTCTGCATCTGGTTATGGAAAAGGCTTTCTTTTAAAAAAAAAAAAATCCAAAGTGCATAGTGAGAATAAATCAAAGCTTTTTTTTTTTCAGCATCAGTTTCATCTAAGCATCTTTCAAAGCGAGGACTGCTGAGATGCCTTGCCGTTGTCCTCCCTACCCTCCAAAACTAAAAAAGTACTAAATAAAATAAAAATAATAAAAATGTCAAGCAATTTAGACATTCATCAGCCTGGTAAACAAATTCTGCCAGCAAACAGAAGTCCTACTGTTGTAAAGAAAATTGGTAAGACAAAAAGTACATATTGTTAACGTAAAAAAAAATTCAAACCTGTAAAGAATTTTTGTTAGTTTATTTGAGCCAAATTGTCAACAATTGCCAGGAAGCAATATCTCAACGGAGTAGGTCGGTGTTCTGGAGAATGGAGAGTTACATCTATATGCATTGTAATCAAAGGAGGGACATAGATGGGTTACATGAAATCCATTGGTGATAGACTAGAGAGGCAGGAGAAAGCAAAGCGGGGAAACCTCTGGGATTGTATATTCAGTAAAATGATGGACACACACTTAGGTGGGTGCAGGAACAATTAACATGATAATGAAGAATTTGTGGTCTCTGTCCTGGCGCCCAGGCACATTAGGTTCTGCACCAAGGGGTCTGGAAAAAGGGTGACATGAAATCCATTGGTGATAGACTAGAGAGGCAGGAGAAAGCAAAGCGGGGAAACCTCTGGGATTGTATATTCAGTAAAATGATGGACACACACTTAGGTGGGTGCAGGAACAATTAACATGATAATGAAGAATTTGTGGTCTCTGTCCTGGCGCCCAGGCACATTAGGTTGTGCCCCAAGGGGTCTGGAAAAAGGGTGGTTACATGTTACCTAGACATTTCAAGGGTATGTTATCACAGATGCAAAAAGGCAGATAGACTCAGTTAAGGTAAAGGTTGACCTTGTCGGTGAAGATACTAGCCTAGGATGCAACTACCCACCATAACTGCTTTTAGATAAAGTTTAATTTCAGACCATCCTTTGTAGTTACTTTAGGTCTCTGAGTTTGCAAGACCTCCATGCAGGCCTCCCCTGAGCTTGTCAGGTTAGCATGTGGCCCCTTTTGTCCACAATATGATGACCCAACTGCTGTGTTGTTGGGTAATTTATAAGGTTGATCTCTAACTTCATTGATGTAAAATTCTATTGGAGATATTAGGGCAGCCATACAGAAAAGGATCATTCCAGTGAATGCTATCCATAGAGCATATTTTGTAGCTTCTCTTCGCCAGTGGGAAGCCACCAGCAAACAGTGTGGTGATAAAAAGCAGTGCGGTGGCCCACTTCTGGGGAAGCTGAGGTGGGATGCATGTATGGTCTAGTTCAGTGATGGCGAACCTATGACACACACGTCAGAGGTGACACACGAACTCATTTTTTTGGTTGATTTTTCTTTGTTAAATGGCATTTATATAAAATAAATATCAAAAATGTAAGTCTTTGTTTTACTCTGGTTGCAAATATCAAAAAATTTCTATAGGTGACCCGGCACCAGAGTTAAGTTAGGGTTTTTCAAAATGCTGACACGCCGAGCTCAAAAGGTTCGCCATCACTGATAGTTCATGGATTGTTTGACACTGTCGCACCAAGGCCCACAGTGAGTGCTCCCTTAGACTCCCTGGTGTTGATCCAGTTGGGGTTGGTGATGCTGGTGATGGTGAAAATAACGGCAGCAAGAAAGAGACATCCTGATATGATGGTTGGCTTATCCATCTCCTTGCTTTACTCCCCGAAATCCCCCATTCCCAGGCAGGCCATGACCTCCCGCCCCATGAGCCTCCACAGGGGCCGAAGTCCCCATGCCACTCGCACCCTTCGCCCTCCCCTGAACCAGCCCTAACACAAGCTTTTTTTAAAAAATATGTTTTTATCGATTTCAGAGAGAGAGGAAAGGAGAGGGAGAGAGAGATAGAAACATCAATGATGAGAGAGAATCGTGGATTGGCTGCCTCCTGCACGCCCCCTACTGGGGATCAAGCTGGCAACCCAGGCATGTGCCCTAACAGGGAATTGAACCATGACCTCCTAGTTCATAGGTTGATGCTTAACCACTGAGCAACACCTGCTGGGCAAGAAACAGATTCCTTTTAGGGCTTTTTTTGTTTTTGTTTAAGAAAAGGTATACATGAAAGGAAATGAGAAAACTTTTGTTGCCCTATTTTTGCACAGCAAAGTACTGTAAATTAAAATTTCATGAAAATGATTGTAAATGAAAATTAAGTCTGATGTTCTAATATTCTAGAGAAAAATCAGGGAATTTCTAAACTCACATTTTTTAAAACATATAATTTTATTGATTTCAGAGAGGAAGGGAGAGAGAGAGAGACAAAAGCATCAATGATGAAAGAGAATCATCAATCGGCTGCCTTTTGCGCACCCCACACTGGAGATTGAACCCGCAACCTGGACATGTGCCCTGACTGGGAATGCAACCATGACCTCTTGGTTCTTAGGGAAACACTCAACCACTGAGCCACGCCGGCCAGAAAAAACTCACATTTTTAAAATAAGTTTATAGTTAAGATAAAAAGGAAAGAAAAAAAAACCTTTTTATCTTATCATTCTCAAATATTAGTAACATGTTATCTCACATTAGATAAACTATGAAGGTTGTTTCTTAGGCATGGGGTAAAGAATGTGATTACACAGGCAAATGTGGATTGTAGCAAATAATACCAATATATTGTCATCTCTGTAAATGAAATGAGCTCAGAATTGTATATTTCAGTGGTAGTCACTAAAGAAAGAAATAAAGTTAATTATAGTAAGATGTTATATCCTTAAACATGTTAACTTAACTACTAGTATATAAAATTAGGTTGTATAAATAATACCAGTAATTTTAAAAAATATTATTTTAAAATTGATTCTAAATTCTAATTATTACTATAAGGAAGTTCTTGGAATGTGGATTGGCATGGTCTTGGAGCTTACACAGTGAGCAGATTGACTGCCAGTCCAAGTTCCAATCATTTGAGACTACAGTGTTAAGGTTCTCTGGTCAAATCAGGTAACATTACAAGTGCCATTTAAATGACATTGCACCCTTAATGAGTACTAGAACCTAAAATTTCTAAACAAGTGCAATATAATTATGAGTGGAATCTAAAGAAATGACCTTGCAATTATCTTTGATTATATGTGTGGGACCAGGGCAATCACCAGGGACTTGATAAATGAAGGAGAAGTGAGAGCATGGAAAGGACTGAGCCTAACCTTGATGGTTTGAAAATGGAGGAACGCAATCACAAGCCAAGGGATGCAGGTGACTTTCAGAAGCTGGAAAAGGCAGGAAAAACCGATTCTCCTCCAAGCCTTTTGCTGATAGCTTGGCTTTAGCCCAGTGAGACCTTTGACCTCCAGAACTGTAAAATAATAAATTTGTGTTGTTTTAAGCCACTCACTTTGTGGTAGTTGTTTATAGTAGCAACAGAAAACTAAAACAGCCCAGCAAATTTGAGAGTAGAGTGGTTGATGCCAAGGTGATATTAGGTCAATCATGGAGCTATTTGCCTCTTTGATTTGTTAATTTTTGTCCGTTCTAAGTGTTCGATTGTTGAGGTTTCTCATAATACATCATATGGTTCCCTTGGATACATGGTTTAACTAAGGGAACTGATTTGTTCCTGCCTGCTCCTTATGAGTTGAGGACGAAGACTATATATCCAGAATATCAACTTCAGTCACAGACCTATTGATATGTGGTTAAAAATAATCGCATTCTGTGCTTTTAATGAAATGAAACTTGTTTTTCCGCAAATGCCTATGGCATCTTAGTGTTGCTCTTTAGTCAATTCCTTCAACTGCTATTTTATAATCCCATTCCTCCCATACTTCACTAATTAGTATGTCATTTGCCTGGATACCAGTAAACATCACAGAAAGTTAAGAGGACTTTCTTCAGGGCAGACTTAACTGTGTGGAGATCTTTGTAATTTATTTTACATGGATTGTGGATTTTGTGGGTAGATGTCAATGCTGATTATCAAATGATTAGGCTTTTTTTTAAGTCTGAATGGGTCAGATATATACACTTTTGGCAGAGTATTAAACCTAGGACATTTTAAATTATATTTTGTTTTCTCCATTCATGTTATGGTCCAGAAAGAATGACTTGAGACTTCCTGTTATGAGCAAATCAGTCACATTTGCTAATGTGTCCATGGAAAATCTGGTCAATAAGTATATTGGTTTCAGATACAGGGAAGCTTACCCTGATCATGGAATTCTAACAATGCTGAACAGCTTTATGATGTTATGGCAGATGCCTTGAATAGGTGTCATGATTTTGTTTCTTACCTATAGAATATGTGAATGGTTGAGGTAGAGTTAAATTATATAATGTATTTCAGTATATGAGAACTCTAATAATACTTTATACCTCTTTTTTACTTTAATAATTCTGGCTTGTTAACTGTGCATGAATCTACCTTTCATCATGGAAGAGTGACTGTATAAGAAAAGAGAACCTGCCTTATTTATCCTGGCATCTCTCCTATTCATAACGTAATAACTTTTGTATGCTAGCTACTCACTAAATGTTGCTTAAATTGATTCATTAACATGGGGGGGGGAATAGATTCAACTACTAATGGAGTTTCTAATTTGAACTTGTCTCTAAAACTTAAGTTTTCCTTTTGGATGAATAGAATCAGCCCTGGCAAAATTATCATGTAGTATAGACCCTCCTTTGTAGGAGGACACAATTGAAAAAGAAATGTCGGTACTAAGCTTGCTTAGTTTTTTTTCCTCCAAAGTCAACAGTCAGATGTGGAACAGACTGAAGTGTCATTTTACAGAAGTGTTTCCATTAGGAAATATGAAGTCCGAAGGTGAGACGCCTGAAACTCAGAGGGGTTAGGGAATTTGTTCAAGGTAAGAAGAGTGCAGGTTTGCACACAAGCTTGCTCACACTAGATCAAATGCTTTCTTTTTAATCCTTCAGAATAGGGTGAAGAAGGATAGCAAAGAGTTATGTTACACCATAGTAGGCATAGCTTGTTCTCCATGGATCAAGGCTGATAGGAGCCTGGGCCCTGATACAAGGCCAGAGAAGGCAAAACATGTCCAAGGGCTCTGTCTTCTGCTGAAGTGGATGCCAAGGAAGTCTGTTTACAGAGGAAAGCGAGAGAAAAAAAATGGAACCATAGGAATTTTATCAAGTCCTAGGGCATGGCTCTGATTCCTATAAACTGCCTTTGCCATATGATCTTAGATTACTTTATTTTCCCCAGCTTTGTTGAGATACAGTTGACATATGGCGTTGTGTAAGTTTAAGGTGTACACTGAGATGACTTGAAACAAGTGTATATTGTAAAATGTTTACCATGATAAAGTCAATTAACATGTTGGTCACCTTACATAATTGCCATTTTGTCGTTATGGTGAGAACATCAAAGCTCTACTCTCCTAGCAACTTTGAAGTAAACAGTTCAGTGTTAACTGTAGTCACCATACTGTACACACACACACACACACACACACACACACAAATCCCTGGCACTTATTCATCTTATAATTGGAAGTTAGCACATCTCATTTCTTTCCCCACCCTTCGGCTTTTGGCCACCACTATTCTACTCTCTATTTATAGATTTCATATGTAAGCACAGTATTTGCCTTTTTCTGCCTGACTCATTTCCCTCAGCACAATATCCTCAAGGTCTATCCATGCTGTCTCAAAAGGCAGAATTCTCATTTTTTAAATGTCTGAATTACTTACGTATAATACAAATGTCTTTATCTCCTGTTATAGATGTACATGTCTTTTTCCATTTATCCATCTGTGGACACTTAGGTTGTTTCTATATCTTGCCCATTGTGAATAATGCTGTGATGTACACAGGAGTGCAGTTTAAGATAGTGATTTCATCTTTATCCGTATACCCAGGAGTGAGACTGCTGGATCACACAGCCACTGAGCCAAACCGGTTAGGGCAGCTATTTTTAATTTTTTGAGGACTCTCCATACTGTGTTCCATAGTGGCTGCACCAATTTGCATTCCCATCAGTAGTGCACCAGGGTTCCCTTTTCCTCACATCCTCGCCACCATTTGTTATCTCTAGTCATTTTGACAATAGCCATTCTACTTTTCTTATTTATAGTCCATGGTATCAGCATTTGAAAGTTTTGTGCCTTCATTTAAAATAAAACTTCATTTAAAAATTTTAAAGCTTTAATTTACTTTTACTAAAGATATAATGTTATTTGAAGTGTGGAAGAATCTCATATCTGGTTAGTGACATGCAAATGGGCCAGTGGATGCAGTGTTGCCTTAAACTCCATATACTCAATTTTCTTAATGTCTAATGCCTTTGTAGTGTTTTTAAAACCAGGAGAGATAAGAGCTTTTAGCTTACTAATGGAGTGAAAAGCCAAAGCATATCAAAACACCTATGTTAGTATTATTGCCTCTAACAATAGATAGAACTATACACTTGATCATATTATTTTATTTCATATCCCTTGGTGTGTGTGTGTGTGTGTGCAATGCACACACCGATGTTTGTGGTGTTTGGGTGTTGGCAAGGGGAGGTGAAGAGTTATTGACCCGATTTAACTAGAAGTGTGTAATGGTCTGAGCTTGTATTAACTGTACAATTTAGTCAAAGATATTGAGACTTTATGCAAGTAGAGATTGGAGGTTGGGATAACAATTGGAAAGCTACCAAATTGATGGAAATTAAGTGGTGCCTGTAGGAAAAAGGACAAGGAAATAGATTTGTTGCCTGAGGAGAGAGGGTTTTTCCACAGTATTGCAGGGAATGCATTCCCAGGCTACACATGCAGGAGGACTTGAGGTGTAGTGGCAAGATTTATTGGGGTGTAAACAAAAGACTGTTCCCAGGAACCCATGGTCTCATCCACAGGCAGGTGGCTCAGCGCCCTCTTGCTGCAGAAGAAGTCCAGCTTCTGGGCCTGTAGGCTTGCCCTTGTCCCCACCAAGCCCAGGAAGAGGCCCAGGACCAAACCTCAGCACCTGAGGCTCCGGGGTCCCGCACAGTCTGCTCTGCCCTGTACTTTGGGCCCCCAGCAGCTGCTAAAGGGAGAGAGTGCCAAAGCCTCTGATCTTTGTTAACCTTTGTTTATAGTTACTTAGGCTTGGAGAGGAGTAAACTTTCTTTCAAACTATCCAATCACTTTCCAGGATCTTCCAGGGTTTCGTGCCCTTACTCTATCTGATCTTCTCCCCAGAGTTTCCCAGGCTAAACTCCTCCTCTTTTGGCTTCTACTTTGCATGCCTCATCGTTTCGCCTCTTCATCTGGATTCTTTTGTGCACGCACATGTTAGAACTTCTCCCTGACTCTTTATTCCTGCCCTTCAACCCCCCACCCTTGTAATCCTGGCTAATGGGCCAGTTGTTCTCCCCGGGAGATTGGAAAGCTGGTCTTCCCTGCCTGCTTGGGGATTAATGTCCCTTTGGTGGAGGATGTGGCTGTCCCTGGGGCATCTCTGAAACTGTGGCTTCTAGACTTAATCAAGCTTAGTCCATTTTGCTCCCCTCTCTTTTGTTAATAACTAACTAGAGACCTATGTGGAAGTAGAATCTACTAGAATTGACAACTTTGATTTGATGGTCGAGAGGGAGAGACAGTGTTGCTGACTCTGAGACTTTTGAGCTGAGTCACTGGCCAAATGTTGGTGCATTTATTTAATAGAAAGCCGTGAGACCACAGTGCATGCTGAGAGCGACGTCAGTGAGCTAAGTGAAATCACAGGTTCTGATCTAGAGAATATTTTTAAAGCCCTTTCTTTATGAACATGCTTCCTGTATTAGCTGAACATGGCATGTTAGCGGTGGGGTGTTCTCCGTGTCCTCATCTATTGCTGGTTAAAGTGGGCCTCTTGCCATGAGCAAAGCTAGAGAACAAGAGAGAGAAAATTCCTTTGTCTGGAGATTTTGTATTCCCCAATTTTTTGCAGACATTGGGTTCCACACTCTTAGCCAATGATCTTTGTTTCCAGGTTAGACTGATAGGCATGTATTTTTCCTTCATTGCATTTTACTGCACATATGTGCCCACTTTCCTCTCCCTAGTGATTTGCAAAGAATGAACTAGTGGTTCCCTGGGGAGCATAAATTTGCAGCTTTCTGGTGAAGCTGCCCAGATGGCCACGCTTATAATGTTTGGCCTTCCCTTTGTTCCTATTTTATTATTAATATTAATAACTAGATAATTACCATGGTAACAGTAATATCTCCTATTGACTGGATAACAGTTAAAGAAAAGAAGAGTCTTAAATGTTCTATGTACTGAAATCACTTCTAATAATTCTGTTCTATTAGTAGTGAGCCACTGTCAGCAGCAAAAGCGGGGGGGGGGGTGTGGGGGGGCGACCTATTGAAATGATAGTAGACGTGTATATTCTGTGTTTAGGACCGCCTTGCTCCTATTATATTTCCCTGTGGTCTTAAAGAAATTAATCCATGGAGACAAATTTAATTAAAGACTTTTTCCCCTTTTATGCTTATCAAGTTAAAAATTCCTTTTTACATTACAATTCTGAATGATAATTAAATCAGGGAATAAATTTGGACACTTTTCTCCTGTAGGTGCGGACTTTTAGCTCCATTGTAATTCTAGAATTCCGAACGTAATAGGATCACAGTCAGTTTTGCTAAATGAATGTTAAACTTATGGTACTTTTTCTCCAGAAAAAAAGAATATGGGGATAATTTTTATCCAGATGAGCAAAGGAACCCATTAGAAGGTTCTCATGGTATTTGTGAGGAATCTAATTTTTGTGCCTCCTGACTAGTTTACTGCCTTTCCTCACCCAGAATATATGCCTGAGCTTTCTGCCCTGGGGAATTTCTTACACTTTTAATTCAGATGAAGAATCAGAGCTTTCCATAGAACCTCACTTTTCACTCCTTAGTCATAATTCATAATGCAAAAAAACATCAAAATCTCACAAGGGAAATGCGCAAATGCTGGATATAATTTGGGAATAATACTACAAACAAATTCATTGCCAAGAACATATTGTCTTGTTTGAAACTCAGAATTAAAAACCTGTTCCAAGAGCACGCTTGCTCTTCATCACGGTCTCCCCCCGAGATTGTATTTCCTCTCTGTCCTGTACCTACATTATTGAAGAATTTTGGAAACTGGAATTAAAAAATCAAAGCGCACTCTAGCGTACTTTTGGAATTACTCTTGAGAGTTTGTAACCTTGGCAAAGGTTAGTCACCTTCAGCTATTCTCCCCCCAGGGCTCCTGGTGCAGTTGCCTTTTCGTTTTTCAAAGGTTTATGTAGCAAACAGCACAGTCTGCATTTACCTCTCACCCTGCAGAACTCGGTGATTTAACTCAGCTGGCCTGATTTCCTTTAGTTTAACTCAGATGTACGTCTTGTAAACAAAATGAGTAAAACTGTTGAAGTTTTACTGTGATTACATAGGTGTTAAAGTTGCATATTAAAGTCCCTTAGTGATACTGGTTATCTTTTTCTACTTCAGCAAACACTAACTTTACATTAGGAAATTTTGAATTTTTGGTAGCTTTGATAAAAATAAATACCTTAGATGTTAATAATTTAGCAGGAGAAGTAACTTATGTGAAGAAAAATGAACTCTACATGTAAAAAAACCCCACAAATATATAATTATAGCTCTTTAAACTTTTCTAACAGACTCTATAAAGTTAAGAGACCCCAGTTTCTGTCACTTAGATAGTAATTTTTTAAGGATTTATTATTGTAAGTTATGCAAAATCATACAAAAGAAAAACAAAATATATATAAAAATTCTAGTTTTTATATATCTTATGTTGTCAAGTTACTTCCTTGATAGTATAATGTTATATATCAAACATATCTTTGCAATTCTTTTTTAACTTTAGAAGTTTTTATAATAATACTAAGTAATAAATTTAATTATATATAAGGCCTTTTTAAATTTAGCATTCTTGTTATTAATAACATGCTTACTTCATAAAGTTAATCATTTGTTTGTATGAAATTGAGTCTTAGTGTTCATATTTATGTTATATAAAAGTAGCTGATAAAGCAAACAACCTTATTGAAATTTTATTCCTTCACCTTTTAAAAAATATATCTTTTTATTGATTTCAGAGGAAGGAAAAGGGAGAGGGAGACAGAAACATCAATTATGGGAGAGAATCATTGATCAGTTGGGTTACCTCCTGCATGCCCCTCACTGAGGATGGAGCCTGCAGCCCAGGCATGTGTCCTGACCGGAATCGAACCGCTACTCCCTGGTTCATAGGTCAACGCTCAACCACTGAGCCATGTCGGCCAGGCATCCTTCACCTTTTTGGAAAAAGAAAGTCCTTTGAGGGGTCTCTGTAGAGTACAAAATGAAGTTATATGTAATTGATTAATCACCTATATTATTACTTCAGGTAACTTTACCCTAAATAAATGGATAGAACACTTACTAGTTATTAAGTACTTTGCTGTGTTAGGGACAAAGGTATTTGAAGAGTTCTCAGTAAAGATGTCTGTCTCTTATCGTCAGATGTACTACATAACTGTGCTATTCACAGTACAATTTGTTCAGTGTATTACAATCTTAGTGTGTGTTTAATTTTGAACTGCACAAAGTTTCCTGATGCTTTCATTTTACTTTTTGAACTAATGTTTTTAATGGAAGAGGCAGAAAAATACCAGATCTTACTTTGTAAAAGTACTTGCTTTATTTGGTTAAATTATAGGAAATGTCCAGAGATTGTTTATCTTATTATTAAAACCGTTATATACATTTAGAAATTCAGCCTATTAAAATCGCTGGGAAACACATTTTACAACAGGCTTTTGTTAGTGCATAGGTCCAAGTGAAGGGATCTTTCACATGGAAAACAAAATCCCCAGCACCCACTGACCATGGAAAGGTTGGACTGCTGTTCAATGGAGAGGAAAACGGACGTTGGATCCAGACAAACTCGAAATGGAATCCAGAACCCACTGCTTATTAGCTATATGACTCTATATAAGTAACCAAAACTCTGAACTTCACTATTTTCATACCGAAATTATATATGTGCTTATCTTATATGGTTTAGAAAATGTCATAGTTGTAAATTGTTTGGTAAAATACCTACCTAAAATATGAGACACACCCAATAAACAATTGCTCTTGCCTGGCCAGTGTGACTCAGTGGTTGAGCATCGACCTATGAACCAGGAGCTCCACAGTTGGATTCTGGTCAGGGCACATGCCCAGGTTGGGGGGCTCAGTCCTCAGTGGGGGATGTGCAGGAGGCAGCCAATCAATGAGTCTTTCTCATCATTGATGTTCTTCTCTCTCCCCCTCTCCCTTCCTCTTTGAAATCAATAAAAATATATTTAGAAGCAAACAAACAAAACAATGGCTCTTTATTTCTCCAAAGATTATTGTAATTTCTTCAAAAACAAAGAAGGCAACACTGACCCATCACTGTTAGGGAGGACGTTTGTGACAGAAGGCATGCATTTACAGAATGACTGGCGGAGTAATGAGTATATTGTAGGCAACAAAATGAAACTAACGGGCTCCCAAGGGATTCAGCACATGACCGTGGCTTCTTTATTATTGTTCATAACTTTACTGAGTTATCTAGTCTCAGACTCGGTGAAGATTCCCTGGAACATTATGTATACAGTACTTTCACAATGTGTTTTGTGCCTCGTTTACGTCAGTTGAAAATGTGGATGTATCAACATCAGAGAATCCAAAGATTAAATTGAACAGTTCCAATGGCCAGGCTTGGTCACCTTCTTTGACCTAGGATATAATTTAAGCCAAGTTAACTTTAACTGTGAAAAGTATGAACTAACTGTGAATGTCAAAACAAGTTCTTCAAGAAGAGAGAGAGTTACCTTTCCCCTATTTGAGAGAAGACAGAGGGAAGGGCAAAGCAGAGCCTCTTGAGATTGTGTGCAAGGTTGCCTCTGGCTAAAAGTTAATGATCAGTTGCCTCTGAGCCCCGAGAAAAGTGTCAAACTCATGTTCTGTCTCTATTCAGGTAACTTTTAAATTATACAAATTGTGACATGTTAAACTATTCTGTAGATTATAGACATGTGTTGTTTTTTTCCCCAATCCATTTAATATAAAATGATTTCATGTTCTGAGCTTAATGGAAGAACAGTGGAAAACTGTTTACTAGTATAATGTTGGCTGATAGAAAAAGATTTTGCTCTTGAGTTGTATGAAATTGAAGCTAATGAAGGATCCTATACTTGTATTAGGAAAATAAAATTTTTAAATGTTTTTATGAAACCATTGTCATCCTTAAACTTCTTTGCTGACAGATGATTAATCATAATTACTTAAAAATAATACAGTACATTATATAGTCTTCCAAGTCTTCATTAGTCAGGAAATTTTTAAAGTTTGCCGAACATTGAAATTTTGAAAACAACACTGAATCTTTAATCACTAAAATTTCACTTTTATTGATATGTAAATATCAAAAGTAATCTTATTTTTCTTCTTCAAAGTCATAATGATTTATAAATATCTATGTGTACTTTGCTGAACAAATTGTAAAAATAAATTGGGCTTAATTATGGGGCTTAGGCAATAAGTTTCCAAAACATTTGCCATATTATGGCAAAATATGAAGTTATTATTTAGTTGTAATTCAGGTGATGCCATCTGTATAATTTAGATGTAATTAAAAGACATCGCTTACTAAATTTCACAGTTTTTAAGGCTAGTTTCTAAAAATAAAAGTATCTTCTCTGTACCTTTACAGATTAATCGTATTCTTAACTGAATTCTCAGCACAAAGAGGTACATTGCTTAAACCAATGAAGCAACAAATTAGATGGATTTATATAGAGAGTTTCTTCTAAAGTGTTTCGGCATTGTTATCTTTATTTAACAAGTATTCCAGGGCAAGAAAACTTACTTTGGTTGTATTCAGACTCAAGTGATAAAGACAAGCAAGCATCAAAAGCTAAACATTATTATGGTGCTACATATGCAATTTTCCATTTATATTTCTCTTGAACAGAAATGAAATGTCAGGCAATGATTGATGATTATACAATGGAAATGTGGAGTTAGTAGGCACATTGAAGAACAAATATTTAACAGTTGACAAAAATAGAGTTAATGGTTTATTGGTCAATGATTCTGCTGTTTTTGAAAGGGGAATCATATTTTATTCCTTAATACATTTCTATTTGGAGGTATAGCTAAATAGCACTGGTATTTAAGGTGTGGTTGTGGAATGATATTTTCCAGATTCACCCTTGGCGTTGCTAAAATTTGTGTATCAATTTATTATAATTTATATAATCCAGTCCATGGGTCTGTTTATGTATTTCCTTATGTATATTTATGTTCTAAAGGTTAGAGAAAAGAGTACCGCCAGTTCTTTTATTTTAACTTTACTTTTATTGTTGACATTGTTACAATGTCCTCATCCCAACCCTTTTTTGCTCACATCCACCCAACCCCTGTCACCCCTTCCCTCTGGCCATCACCACACTGTTGTCTGTGTCTATGTATTATGCATATATGTTCTTTGACTAATCCTTTCACCTTCTTTCATCCAGTCTCCCCTTCCCTTTGCCCTCTGACCTCTGTCAGTCTGTTCCACATGTCTATGCCTCTGGTTCTATTTTGTAAGTCTTTCTCTGATTTGCTTATTCCACTTAACATAATAAGCCATACTGATGGGTTCATAATATGTAAGTTAAATGTGCAGGTGGCTGAAGTTTCACTAATTTAGAAAATTTAAAATATGAGTGAAATAAAAATATATGGATAAATATGAAGCATCTTCATTTAAAGTGTGAAGCAATCTAAGTATAAAACACGTATTGGACTTAAGACAATTAAAAACTAAGTTGGAAATTTTAACAATTAAGACTTTTTCTTTGAGTATGTATAGATTTCTTATCTTCTTTTAAGTAGACTCTTCAATTTGTCTTGATTATTAGATAGTTGTATTCAGAATCTGGCTTGTACATATTTAATATATAGGAGCTATTGGCTGTGTCCAGTGGATATTCATCTACTTCTCACTTTTTTATTGAGAATATGCAAATCAGGTTACCATCAAAAAGTTTGTCTCTGCTCATTTAGCCCATTATCCAATGTTTTCCATGAATTGTTAAAAAGTTCACTGACACCCTTTGGCAGTTACCCACAGAGAATCTGGCTTGTACATATTTAATATATAGGAGCTATTGGCTGTGTCCAGTGGATATTCATCTACTTCTCACTTTTTTATTGAGAATGTGCAAATCAGGTTACCATCAAAAAGTTTGTCTCTGCTCATTTAGCCCATTATCCAATGTTTTCCATGAATTGTTAAAAAGTTCACTGAGACCCTTTGGCAGTTACCCACAGATATTAAAGACACACACACACACACACACACACACACACACACACACACACACCATCTAAAAATGAGAGAGATAGAGAATGTCTATGTTTTCAATGTTGTAAAGGGAGTAGGTGTTGGGAAACTTACCTCAAAATGCCACCATGACAGTTAACTTGCTTTGCAAACCCTAGGTAAATCACACACCCTTGTAAGAGCCTCCGTCAGGTGGGCTATAATGGGATTATAACAGTAATAGTAGTGTTTCCTTCACTTGTTTAATATGAGAACCATGAGAATTCATATAAAACTACCTTGTAAACTATAAAAATTACAGAGCACTTCCTGGGGCTGCCATAACAAAGAACCACAAATGAGGTGGCTTCAAACAACAGAAATGTATTATCTCTTAGTTCTAGAGGCTAGAAGTTTAAAATCAAAGTGTCAGCTAGGCTGGCTTTCTTGGAAACTTCTAGGGAGAGGATCCTTCCTTTCCTTTTCTACCTTCTGGTAGCCCCAGGCTGTAGCAGCATCACTCCAATCTATGCCTCTGTCTCCATGTGGAATTCCCCCATGTTTCTGTCTTCACATGGCCATCTTCTTATAAAGACACCTGTCATATCGGCTGAGGAGTCCGCTCTACTCAGTATGACCTTACCTTGACTTATATTACCTATTTTCAAATAAGGTCACATTCAGAGGTATTGGGGTTAGGATTTAAACATATTTAACTTGAGGGACACAATTCAACCCATAACAGTCTTCTTTCTGACCCACCCCAAACTCAGGTCCTTCCCATGTAAAAATATGTTCACCCAATTCCAACATCCCCAAAATCTTAACCATTTCAGCATCAACTTCTAGCTAAATTAGTATGGATGAGACTGGGGTTTGGCCCTTCCAGGGGCAAAATTCCTCTCCATCTGTGGACTTGTGAAGTCTAATAAACAAGTATCTGCTTTCATGATACAACAATGGGACAGATGAAATAGACATTCTCTACAAAAAGTAGAAATTGGAACTTCAGTCCCTTCTATTAGGCAGAACATGAACTTCTGCCTCCTTGCCTGCTTCCTGTTCCAGATTCCCACAGACTCATTGTTTCACCATATTTGGGTCAATGGAGATGTTTGTTGTTATTGCTTTTATTATTATTTTTTTGGTTAGTTATTTAATTTGGTTTTTTGCTTTTCAGATTTTATTTTTTATCACTGTGTGCTTGCACCAGAGCAGTTATATCCAAATGCAAAGTTACAGAATTATCTTGATCTGCTCACTGACTTTTGACTAAAGCTGGATAGCAAATAATCAAAACTGAAGTGGCTGGCTGTTCTGTATTGTCTGTTGCAATAAGATAGCTCTGCTTTGTATTCTAATTGGGTGGGTTGCAAAAGTGGCATTATTGAATGCTTACCTAGATGGAAGGCTGTGCCAGCTCTGTACCAATATTGTTCTGCAAGAGTACTTTATAGTATAAGGGTTTTAATTCAGATTCAGCTTTAGATCTAGTCAGTTATTTGAACCAAAGCTTTAACAAAGCCATGGAATTCTGTGCTATAAAGTATAAAAGATTTGATTATGACTTGGGATATTTTGTTTCCATTTCTATCACTTCTATTATAAAATAACTTACAAGGCACTTATAAAATTTAGAATTTTGAGCAGTATAATATGCATGTCAGGATGATTTTGCTACATAATATTTCACCTGGACTGAAGCTAATCTATTGGATAGAATTTTTAGCATTTTATATCTGGTGTAAAATATCTACTAAAAATGAGGAGTTAGTTTTGGCATAATTAACAGTGAGCCGTTCTTTCAGACAGTAATTGGCCAATAGATTCAGTTGTTACTCGAGGCTAGATATGAAATATACTAGAATGACCATGTTGTCAACATAGACAGAATAAGTACTGATGAGAATCTCATGATGTTGAACAAAATTAAACCTAACTCAGCAAGGTGAGTTAATTAGAGACTAGACTAGTTGGAAGGGAAAATAGGCTTCTTTGTCCATTGGTAGTCCTTAGTATATTTAATTTTTTAGCAATAACATATTTCATATTAACATTTAATTAATATATTTTCTTTTTACTGTAGGTTGAAATCACAAAAAATAGTAAATAACTATTTCATGTAACCTAGGAGGGGATAGGCAACAATGAAAAAACATTATATTTCTTACCAATAATGCTGAGTTTAATAGTAGAAACATTTTATAAAGATGAAACTATGAGTTTCATTTTGTTTCTCAGTTCTTCCAAGTGACTTTAGTCTCTATAGGACTTTCCTGTGATATTTTCAGGGGCATCATTGGTTGTCTAACATAAAGAGGGAATCAACTTTATTTGTTAGTTCTCCAAGTAGCTCAGCATCTCTGTACCAGGAACCTTTGCAAAATATATTGTCTCCCCCTGACTCCCCACTTGATTCAATCATGCTCATTATTCAAAACATAACCAAAATGTATTTATGATTTCTTCTGGCTGGTTTAATTACACTTATACATCCTAATACAATAGTTATCAACCGAGACCAGTTTTTCTCATCAAGAGTTTGGTGAGAAAATTATACCTTCAGGCCATAAGTCTTAGAGGATAAGATTAATTTATCACCTATACATTGAGTTTCCTAATATCTGTACAACACCATTGGGAGAACTGAGAATAATCATTCAAATCATTTTTTTGTGTGTTTGATGGTTCAAATAATTCCATGCATTCTCCTGTGTTTCTCTGTCTTCACATGGCCATCTTCTTATAAAAACAGTTTTATAATCTTTCTCTCCACCCCAGCCCTGGATTGGTTGTTGTTTCTCAAAGAATTTTATACTCTGTGAAGTCATAGATCATATCTTGTTCCATCATTATACTCCTAACCTAGCACACTGAACTCCTTCCATGTAGTTGTGTGAGAAATATTTGTGAAATAAGTGATACAATGAAGGAAGCTTCTTCTGGCAGAACTTTGATGGTAATTCATATCACAATATCCAATATGCGAGTCTAGGTAACATAAAAACTAGTATTAATATTTGAAAGATCCAATCAGGTGGGGAGAGTGGGGCTAATCTATAGTTATACTTGTCTTAGAGAGTGATAGCACTGATCTTTGCTCACAGGTCATTCTCTTCATAACAGTTGGCCTAGGTCAGCAAGGATGAAGATGGGACAAGGCATGTGCCGCTCATTATGCAGCAGGCTAGCTTGGATTCCAAGTTCATAGGGTAGTAATGACAAGGGTCCCAAGAATAGAAAGAGAGGAGGGGCTCAAATATACAAATGGTTTTCAAGGATCTACTTGCTGTTGCAGTGGCCACAGTGTATGGACTGAGTGTTTGTGACCCACCCCAAATTGTGTGATGAAGTCCTAACACTCAATGTAGTGGTATTCGGAGATGGAGCCTTTGAGAGGTAATTAGGTTATGAGGGTAAGGACTTGGTCTGATGGAATTATTGCCCTTATAAGAAGAGACACTGGGGAGCTTGACTTCTCTCTGCATATATGCACCAAGGAAAGGCCTTGGGAACACTCAGTGAGATGGTGGCTTTCTGCAAGCCAAGAAGAAGATTCTTACTAGACCCCAACCATGCTGGTACCCTGATCTTGGACTTCCAACCTCTAGATGTACGTGAAAATATATTTTTCTGTTGTTTAAGTCTATAGTATTTTGTTATAGCAGCCCATAGAGACTAAAGCACATAGCAAGTCACATGGCCAAGCCCATAGTAAAAGTGAAAGGAGCTATTTAAGAGGTGAATACAGGGAGGGGGATAATTTGTGGCCAATTTCCCAACTTACCATTATTGTGCTACCATATAGTCCTTGAATAAGTATGATGCATGACTTAATAAAAAATATGTAGTTATAAGTTAATGAATTAGTTTCTTTCAATATAAAACATTAAAAAGGAAAGCTAACCCTTTAGAAAAAATGACCTGGAGTCAGATATTTTGATATTATTCAGCGCTTACACATCATGCACTTAATTATTAAGTGTACTTCAGGACTATTATATGTTTTACTAGTTTTGCAGATGATCTCATATTTCCCAAGTGATGAGACCAAGTGACAATGCAGCAATGCAGGCTAAATATTAATTAAACCTACCTTCATGAAATCTGTTCAAAACTTAAAATCTCTATTATTTCATTGTCAATCGACCTTCAGGCAAATTTTCAAGAAATTTATGAGGGTGCCATCATGAATATGTGTTCCCAAGTGTCTCTTGGATAAAATATGACTCATGTCGTTCTTGTTCTTAAAATGATTAAGCCTCAAACCTGAACTTGACAGCAGAGTCATTGTACAGATTGATGTTCTCAATGACTCACATGTGACAGGTGTTGCTTCTGATTTATTATGCTCCTAGGTATAAACAATTTACCTCACTTTTTAGTATTTTTACTATGCTCTTTTACTAATTGGATGAAGAAAATTAATTTCTTTTATACTGATTTCATGTGCATTTAGAATAAACTAATTTTAAATTACTTTTACTTTATTAAAACATATCATTTTAATGTGTTTTTAGTATGCTGACATAATTTTGCTCTTTTCTTTTTTATGTCAAGTAGCTTCTGATTTTTAAAAAATGTGTACTTAACAGAGCACTAATACATACATATATATGTATATTTACTAATTATTGTTTTTTTATTACCATGATCTAGTCAAGCACAGCAAATGTACTTGAAAAGCAACAAAAGATACTTAGGTACAGCTCCCACTAAATGAGCTTATAATTTCTCAAAAATATTAAAAAAAAATAAGAAATCCACTTTTCTCTTACTCCTCAGGAGTACTTGAATAATTATAATGCTTTAAAATATTTTTTAAAGAATTAAAGTACATCACATTTGAAAAGAAAACCAAATGCAATAAATGGAGTCAGGGACAATAATACAAAATTCCTTCCTATATTATTTTCTTCTATTAAGTAGATAAGAGGGAATTATTATTTATTATATACTTTACCAAAATAAATTTAATAAATACAACCAATTTTAAGTAACATTTGCATAAGTTAGAAAGAAGATTCATATAATGCATATTCTGGAGCCTACCATTCAACTGAAGAATTCACTAGAAACATCACTTAAAATGATTTTATTCCTCTTCTTTTTCATCTTTAACCTACTCCCCAAAAAGGTAACCATTTTTTAAAACCTAGTATTAATTCATTGTTTTGTGTGGGTATGGGGGTATCTTTGTTTCCCAGTTTTATTGAGATATAACATTTTGTAAATTTATGACATAAAACATGATTTCATACATTTATGAAATGATTACCCCCAAAAGAGTAGTTAACACCTTCATCACCTCATATAATTACAAATTTTTTGGTGGTGAGAACAATTAAGATCTACTCTCTTAGAAACTTTAAATATATAATAAAGTTTGGTTAACTATAGTAACCATGCTATATATTAGATCCCCAGAATGTATTTATCTTATTACTCAATGGGAGTACCCTTCATTCAACATCTCTCAAATCCCCCATCCCACAACCCCTGGCAAACACCACTCTACTCTGTTTCTATGAGTTTGATGTTTTTGAATTCCACATATAAGTGGGAGAGAGAGGAAAAGACAGAGAGAAGCATTGATGTGAGAGAAACACATCGATTGGTTGCCCCCTCCAAGTGCCCCAACCAGGGCCGGGCCGGGGAGGAGCCTGCAACCAAGATATGTGCCCATGATTGGAATCAAATCTGGGACCCTTTGGTCCGCAGGCCGACACTCTGTCTGATGAGACAAACTGGCTAGAGTATATTCATTATTTTTAATAATAAATCTTCCCTCCTACTCTGGGAGGGCTTATCTAGATTACTATAATGCATTTCACTATGTTGCTGATATATCCTCTATCTCCCTTCAATCATTTTCTTAACCCTATCTTTAGGAGTATTTTCTAAAATGCAGACTAACTAAATAATTCTCTTGCTCAAAAAACAGAATGAAAATTAAAGAAAAAGCAATAATTCTCTAATATGTCTCCAACTAAATATTTCTTGGAATCACATGAGATCAGAGAGAGAAAGATCAAATGGCTTTTTCCATTACTGTTTCTCACCATTGCTAATGCCGTCAGTGGAAACAGCAACAACAACATTGCCTATGTGAATAACAGTTCATGTCTCTTAACACCCCCAAAGTCACTGATCCGCAGGGACCAACGCTGAGGTGCAGGCAGTAATGGCAAAAATGTTCCCTGTCCAAATCTACACCAAATTTGATCTTCTGTCTCCTAAAACATCACTGCATACAGAGCCTCAAATTCTTTCAGGAAAACAGTTTATTTAACTTCTGTATTTAAAATCTTTTTCCCCTGGAATCCCCTTTCTGCTGTTGTTCCCAGATTTGAAACGTTGTCATTCTAGTAAGCAGGCCAGAAGGGATAGCAACTTGTTCCTATTTCACATTTGTCACGCTGTCTGTCAGGCTAGGGTGTTTGGTAGGAGCAAACAAAAGCCAGAGAGCGCCATGCTCTCTTGTGGAGCATGAAGGAATGTAAAGGAAGCATTAGGACAAGGAAGTAAGTGAGAGCTTTTCATCCAAGGCTGAAGCAAAGACAGAACAAGCATGAGTGAATCGCGTGGAGCTGAACGGAACCCAGTCAGGCAGGAGAATCTCTGGTCTGAAATACTCGGTAGATGCCAGGGTGCATGAGAAAAAGGCAAGTTGGAAACAAGGAAAACTAATGAAATGCTTAATTTGAAGATGATGCTTGGAATTATGGGTGTCTTCTGCCCAGTTGGCAGCCAAACCTGAAAGAGAGCAGCCTTTAGGAGAAAGCTAAGGGGGAGGAAAAGGAATGCAATGTGCAATGGGGAAAGGTTTCTAGTAGTTGTGTTACTTCTAATTTGCTTTGGTACATGTATGGCATCGATTCCCAGAGGACTGTATTTGATTATTTATTCATGTATTTTTGTGGGAGCCACAGGCTTGACTAGTGCGGTGAGAAAAGGGGAAAGGGAACAGTAAAAGTTTCTTCTCTGTGTTTGTGATGATAGTTCATTCCGGTGACCTTCCAGAGTGACAAGCAAGATCAGCCAATTGATTTATTTTCAACAGCTCAGCTTGCTCCAATCTAGGTTGTATTTAAATTCGGGTTCATTTTTTTTTTTCCAGTCAGCACTAACTTCATGACCAGTGTCCAGTGAATATTACAGAACAATAACATCAAATTCTAAATACAGGGCTGGAAATTGTGACTTCTGTGGAACTTCACAGTGAGGCTTCCTTAGAGTGGATCTTCATAGTGAATCTTCAGAATGTCATAAACTGTCATGAAAGTGATCACTTTCAGCTCTACCTCCTATTTCAGCTAGGTTTCATTGATCTTTTATAAGAAATGACAGCAGTTAACAGTCCCACTGATATCAGTGTCATAAAATTTGTAAGTTTGACAAGAGGAATATCTTTTGGAATGTTTGTAAATGTTTATTCATTATTAATCATCTTATTTAAATTCTATTGAGCAATATATGATTGACATGATTCCTGATTGGTAGTTTATAGTATTAAACTAGAGGCTCGGTGCATGAAAATTTGTAAACTGGGGCGGGGGCGGGGGGGGGGTCCTCAGCCCCGCCTGCCCCCTCTCACAGTCCAGGAGCCCTCAGCCGCGCCCATCACCCCACCCTGCTGCTGCTGCCAGCCACCACAGCTGCCTGCCCTCGGCCCTTGCAGCTGCCACGGCTTTGTCCGGAAGGACACTTGGCTGTCTGGCCTAATTAGCATATTATGCTTTTATTATTATATATATATTTTTAAATTTAAGGGTATATAAATGGGATAAATGGGAAACAAAGATGTACGGTGTATGAATTGTACTATTAAATACTTCTTTAAAACATTTGAGTATATAATATGTGAAGTGCTGTTTTCATTCTATCTTTGAAAAATATCTTCATGTGATTTACTTGCAAAATCGAACCAATTGTCCCACTTTTATGGGAATATATTTTATTTACTTTTTATTGAATTTATTGGGATGACATTGGTTTGCAAAATCATACAGGTGTCAAGTGTATAACTCAACAAAACGTCATCTGCACACTGCATCATGCACCCATTACCCCAAGCAAAGTCTCTTTCCGTTCCCATTTACCTCCCTTTGCCCACCTCCACCCACCCCCTCTTTTCCTCTGGCTATCACCACGCTGTTGTCTGTGTCTAAGTGTCATATATATCTAATCTAATAAAAGACAAACATGCAAATTGACTGTACTTTTGCTATGCCCGAAGCCACACCCACAAGCCAATCAGAGTAACTATATGCAAATTAACCCAACTAAGATGGCGGCCAGCAGCCACAGAGCTGGAGTGAGCAGGGGGCTTTGTTGCT
>NW_006297140.1:443256-458795 GCF_000327345.1 Myotis davidii | reverse complement strand
TCCAGCCCCACTGTGTCTGCTGAGATCGATTGGGAGAGGCTCACTCTACCACAGCAGCGCTTGCCAGCCATGAGCTCTGCTTCTGGTGCCCGTCCCTTGGCCTGGCCTGCGGAGATTGGGCTGAAACTAGCTCTCTGACATCCCCCGAGAGGTCCTGGATTGTGAGAGGGTGCAGGCCAGGCTGAGGGTCCCCACCAGTGCACGAATCTGTGCACCGGACCTCTAGTATATTCATTTTTTAGTTAATCCTTTCACCTTTTTTTACCTAGTCTCTCAACACCCCTTTCCTTTGACAACTGCCAGTCTATTCTATGTATCCATGCCTCTATTTCTAATTTGTTCTTCAGTTTATTTTCTCATTAGATTCCACATATAAGTGAAATCATATGCTATTTTTCTTTGACTGATTTATTTCACTTAGCATAATAATCTCCAGGTCCAGCTAGTATTCCATTGTGTAAATGTGTAACACAGCATTTTTATCCACTCATCTACTGATAGGCACTTGAGCTGTTTCCAGATCTTGGCTATTGTAAACACCCTGCAGTGAACATAGGGGTGCATATATTCTTTCAAATTGGTGTTTTGAGATTCTTAGGATATATTCCAAGAAGTGGAATCTCTGGGTCAAAAGACAGTTTCAGTTTTAATTTTTTGCGGAAACTCCATACTGTTTTCCATAGTGGTTGCACCAGTCAGCATTCCCACCAACAGTGGGTGTAGGATCATTTTTTTCACATCCTTGCCAGCACTTGTTGTTAGTTGATTTATTGTTGGTAGCTATCATGACAGGTGTGAGATGCTGTCTCATTGTGGTTTTAATTTGCATATCTCTGATAATTAATGATGTTGAGCATTTTTTTCATATGTCTATTGGCATCTGTAGTACCTCTTCAGAGACGTGTCTAGTCAGGTCCTTTGCCCATTTTTAATTGGGTTGTTTGTCTTTCTGGTGTTTATTTGTATAATTTCTTTATATATTTTGGAGATTAACCTCTTACCAGAAGTATCATTGGCAAATATGTTATCCTGGGATCATATTCTTTTATAGCACAAGACAATATACTTCAATAGTTTAATCATGGGAAATGAAGAACTATTCAGATGTATACCATCCTCTGAGGATGTCATACAAGAGCTTTTTTGGAAACTAAATTGTGATTTGGGAATTGAATACAATTCTAAACACATTTAAGGAACTAATGCTTGACCTTTAGTAGCCTCTAGTATTTAATTAAGTACACGTCCCTGTCTGTTTACATACTGGAATTCCCTCACTTTTTTCTTTCAAATGAACTTTTCACATTCAGCCTATAGTTTTTAGAATCTTGGAAAACTTGCTCAGATACTGTCTATCTGTTCATTAGTTATTTTTGAATGGCAGTAGCATTTTCCCAGAGAAAGGGAGAAATATGTTTTTCACATGCTAAGTTTATAAATAGGACTATTTTGGTGTCAGAGAATCAAATATGAGCTGAAAAAGAACATCAGGGAACACTTAATCCTACTCTATTTTTCTTTCTTTCTGTCTTTCTTTCTTTCTTTTTTTTTTACAAAAAAGCAAACTAAGAACCAGTGTGAAAGTCACTTGCTCAAAGGGTTACAACACTTTATTATAATACTGTGACATTTATTGTGATATATATATATTTAAATTTTTCCAAGGGATTGAGCCTGCAACTCAGCCATGTGCCCTGACCGGAAATCAAACAGATACCTCCTGGTTCATAGGTCTACACTCAACCACTGAGCCACATCTGCCTCTTTCTTATGAAAATGCATGTGATTGCTTTTAGGGACCACCTGGCTAATCCAGGATAAGCTCCTCTCTTCAATTCTTTAACCTAATCAGACTTTTTTGCCATTAATCTTAGCCTGTTGGAGTTACTATAACAAAATTCTGTAGACTGGATGGCTTTCTGGAGGCTGGAAAGTCCAAGGTTAAATAGGTGCTAGCAGATTCAGTGCCTCGTGAGAACCAGCTTCGTGGTTCATACATGGCCATCTTCTTGTGTCTTCTCACAAGGCAGAAGGGACAAAGGAGCTCTCCTGGTGGCCTTCTTTTATAAGGGCACTGATCCTATCTAAGCCTATTCATGAGGGATCCACCCTCATCACCTAGGCGCCTTCCAAATTCCTCCTCACAGTGAAGATTAGATTCTACATATGAATGGGGGTGGAGGGCGGCATAAACATTTAGTCTATAGCATTCCACACCTGGTCTTCTACAGTTGAAATTCTTCTCTCATGAAAATACATTGATTCCATCCTAATAGCCCCAATAATAGTCTTGTTCCAGCATCAGCTTAAAATTCAAAAGTCCAAAATCTCATCTAAATGTCATGGAAATCCAATATGGGTAAGACTTTAGGTATGAATCATCCTGAGGCAAATTCCTCTCCCGCTGTGAACTTGTAAATATTTCAAAGTATAATGGTGAGGCAGGTATAGGCTATCTACTCTCATTCCAAAGGGAGAAATAGGAAAGAAGAAGCGGGTAACAGGTCCTAAGTAAGTCCCAAACCCAACATTAAACTTTAAGAGCAAACAATATTGTCACGTGGTCAAGTATGATCTTCTTTGACTGGATGTTCTGCCTTCTGGACTCACTGGGACTGTACTCTCACCTGCAGGACTCTAATGGGCTGGAGTTCACTGGTTCTTCAGGGCTCCCCTGGGCATGGCCTGGTTGGGGCTGTCTGCAGAGCCCCACCCCTGCAGCAGTCCTCTGCTTGGGCTCTGCCCCTGATATCTATGGCTCTTCCTGGATGGGATCCGGAGCCTGCAGCTCTGCCAGGCATCTTTTGAAATCTAGGTGGAGACAGCCATGCCCCATGGCTCTTGCATTCTGCACTCAGGCAGAGATGGTGGAAGAGTTTGTAAACCATGACAGTTTTCAGCCTGTATCTTCCAGAGGGGTGACCACAATAACCTCATACTTGGGCCCACTGGAACTGCACCTGGGGCAGCCAGGGGGCTCAGTGCTGGAGTGCAGAGAGCAGAACCAATGAGTGAAGCAGCACATGCCAAAGTCCCACATGCTCAGACAGACCCTCCTTTGAAACCACTCTGCCCCTGGGGCCCTGGTACTCTGGGCCTGTGAGGGATGAACAGCTTTGCAGGATTTCTGAATTGTCTTGGGGTTCATTTTTCCACTGTCTTATAGTAACTCAGGCTTCTGTAGAAATGTATGACTAATCTTGTGGAATGGTGTTTTGTCCATTCCTTCAGTGTTTTTCTTTTTACCACACTTTCTCATTCTTTTCAGTATGGATGGTCTGAGAACCTTCCAAATATTTAAGTGCTGCTTCCTTTTTGATTAACAGCCTGCCTTCATTCATTTCTCTCTTCTGAACATTTTAAATCATGCACATTAAAAAAAGTATCCTTCCAAATTGTTCTGCAATCCAAATATACAATAGATTGGAAAACATTTTTTTTAAAAAAAAGCCTTGGGCTGGGGGTAAGGGTGAGTTGGAGGGGATAAATTAGGGGGAGGGGAGAGGACATATGTAATGCTTTCAGCAATAAAGATTAAAAAAGAAAAGCCATTGTGAAAAGACAGGTCAAACCAACTAGATCAGTACAGGTTTTATATGGCTCTGACTTTACAGTTTTCTTGCTACATCATCAATGCCAGAAATCTGTTCCTTCAGCTGGCTCCATTGCTTGGGATTTAAGGAAATACCTTTTCTTCTGGTTTCATTTCACTTTCTGGATCCATCCAACATTCTCTAATATCAGTTAGGACTTTTCCTTTCAAGTCCAGAACGCTGACAGACCTCATTTTCCCAGTCTGAAACATTATCTCTACTGCTTAGAAGATGACGGACTCTTGAAGCTTCAGTAGTCTTTTGCTTCTTATTTTATTTTATTTATTTTTTTATTAAATTGATTGGGGCGACCTTGGTCAACATGAACATATAGGTTTCAGATGTGGGTTCCGATGTTACAACATCTGTCTATTGCACCATGTGCCCATCACCCAGAGTCAAACCTTCTCCTGTCACTTTACATTAGGACCGCCTTCTCCTCCCATCCCCTTCCTTCTGGCAATCACCACAATGCTGTTTGTGTTCATGAGTTTCAGTTTTATATCCCACATATGAGTGAAATCTTAGCTTTTTAACTTTAGCTTTTTCTGACTGACTGGTTTCACTTAGCATAATGTTCTCGAAGTGCATCCATGTTGCAAACAGCACTGTTTCATCCTTTCTTATGGCTGAGTACTATTCCATCGTGTGTATGTGCCACATCTTCTTTATCCAGTTCTCTATTGCGGGACACTGGTTGTTTCCATGCCTTGGCCACCGTGTGTAATGCTGAAACATAGGGATGTTCGCTCTCTCCCTGCTCCATGCTCACCCTGCTGGGCTCCCTGCTCCCTCTGGCCCCACAACCCTCTGTTCCTCCAGCCCGGCCAATAGAAGTGCCTGCTACTGCCAGCTTTCTTCCTTCTCCCTGCAGGCCGAGCCCTGAGCTACAGGCTACAGAGCTGCATCTGCGGGCCAGCTGCGCTTTTCTCTCTTCTCATTTTCCCATTTAATTCCGGATCCCACCTTTACGTGTTTCATTGTGAGGGTCTCTCAGGTGTGGATCTGTGTTGAGCAGGGAAGGGATTTCTTTGTGGAATTATAGATGGTTAACTTGTTGAAATGTCCAGGAGAAAAGAACAGTTGAACCCTTATGCTGCCATTCCTCTGACATCACCAGTCTTTTGCTCCTTTATAGTTTTTTCTGAAGAAATGTGCTTTCTCCTCTTTAACTCTTTGTCAACTTCACTGTCAGAATCGCTGCCAGAAGAGCTTGAAGAAACAAGCTCCTTTGATTCGGGCAGTGCTCCGCTCCTGCAACCCACCATCCCTGTGCTCGCTCTCTCGCTCACTACTCTCTTCTGGCTTCTTCCTCTAAGGAGCCAGGAGGAATCAAGGCCACTCCTTCAACATTTTGTTTAGAAATGTCTTCAGCTAAATGTCCAATTTCATCACCGCTCCTACAGTAGAAGTTAGAAGACGATCATAATTTAGCCAAGCTCTTTTCCACTTTATAACAAGGACATTCTATCCCCCATTGTCCAGTAACATTTTCCTCATTTCCACCTGAGACTTCATTAGAATGGCCTTTATGTTCTGTATTTCTACCGTTTTCTATTTAAGATGGCAGGTATTCTTTTAAGAAGATGTAGGCTCTCTCTATAGCTCTGTGCTTTTCTTTCTAGGCTCTCACCAGAATTGCTCTCAACAGTCATTTACAGGCAATAATCTTTTTCTAGTATGTACCTCAAAACTCCCTGTCACGCAGTTCCAAAGCCACTTTCACATGTGTAAGTATTTCAGGGAGCTCTCTGGGACCTCATTTATAAGGGTAGTAATTCCGTTTACAAAGTCTTCACTCTAATGACCTAATCGCCTTCCAAAAGCCCCATCTCCTAATGCCATCATACTGGAGATTAGATATTAACATGAGAATTTTGGGGGGAACACAAATATTCAGTCTATAGGACCAGGTAAAGCATATTATAGATCTGGGGGTTAGGACAGGATATGGACATCCTTTTTGGCAGTCACTATTCAGCCCACTATAATTGTCTTTTCAAAATTCTACAAGTATAGTATTAGGGGAACTGTTTAGTATGGGATATCAATGTCTAATTTTTCATAAATAATTCTGTGCTGGTTCATATTATTTTCCCATTATAAAAACAATTTTAGTTAGTTTGACCCTATTACAATGAACATTTTCAGAGTCCTTTTAACTGCAGCTATAATTTACATCTAAAAATAGGTTTTGTGTTACTGACATTTTGTGGGCCATGCACTATTGACACCTCTCTTGTCTAGTTGTCAACGTGAATCAGTCAGTAGGGTTTAAAAGATGGACCACTTTAAAAAAAAAAAACCAAACAAACACAACTTTCCGGGACTAGATTCCAATTTTAATTCAGTAATGTGTTGGAAAAGAAAATATTCGGTTCAGCTTAATTCCTGTTATAAAGTTGGGCGAGTTGTCACCTAAACTTAAACATTGTACATTAATTTGGCATTCCTATATCCTTTTATATAATAAAGAGGAAATAGAGAGCAAAGGAGCGTATTAATTCCTTTAGGTGAAAACAGGCCGTTTTAGAGGTAAGATGTAAAGAATAACTCGTGCTTTAATCTCTAAACCAGTGGTTCTCACCCTGTGGGTCGTGAACAATGAAAATACATCCTGCATATCAGATATTTACATTACGATTCATAACAGTAGCAAAATTAAAGTTATGAAGTAGCAATAAAAATAATTTTATGGTTGGGGGAGACCACAACATGAGGAATTGTATTAAAGGGTCACGGCATTAGGAAGGTTGAGAACCACTGCAACTATCTAGAAAAATTTATTGTGAAGCCAATCGTCTCCTAACCACTACTGATTCAATTTGGGATTAGTTTGCTAAGTACATTATTTCTGGACTGTATTTTGAAACATAAACTTCTGGATGCCACAGAACGTCCGACACACGTGCTTGCTCTATAAGGCCCACAAAATCATTTGGTCTGGCCCCGCCACGTCATTAGGGGGTGAGTTAATTAAATGTTTGGCCAAGTTCACCAGGCTAATTTTTAAGTTGATAATTTTGTATGGCCCACAACTGATGTTATAAATACCCAAATGGCCCTTGGCAGAAAAAAAGTTCCACACCCCTGGCATAGACTATTAAATTGGTGTATCCTGATTTAGGTTTGGTAAGTTGAAGAAATAATTATTCATAAAACATCTAAAGAAACATTCTGATATTCTGTACAACTGAATGAGAAAGACCCTTGAATATAATACTAGAGTCTAACTATTGACTATTACTGATATTTTCATTACTTATTTTTTTTTCTTAATTCTCACCCAGGATATGTTTTTATTAATTTTAGAGAGAAAAGAAGGGAGAGGGAGAGAAGAAACATCAATGTGATAGAGAAACATTAAGCGGTTGCCTTCGGAATGCACTCTGACCAGAGATCAAATCCACAGCCTGGGTGTGTGCCCTGACCGAAAATCAACCTGCAACCTTTCAATGTATGGAATGATGCTCCAAACAACAAAGCCACGCCTGGCAGGCCTAGTTGCATTACTTCTTTATCCTAGGTCTTCTTCATAAAGTAACCAACACAGATTGATTTCTAGAAGATAAGGCAAAGTTCTTGGGGGTTAGCATATCCTTCCACATAAGTTTTTGAAAAACACTCTGTGGGGGTTCAGAATGAGCCACCCCAATATGTGCCTCTGTGGTGTGCAGATTACTTTGAGCTAAAGGCAAACCTAGTCACAGGCTCAGGAGAAACTTCTGCCCCTCCCTAGAAGGACTTGAATCAGGGATCTTACCCATAGTAAGACACTATCAGAGATAACTTTATGTATCTGTAGAGCAGGGCAGACTTCTATTTACTAAACATCTGCTCTTACCATCCTGCAATGACCCTTTGAAGCCCCCATGATTCATTCCCTCCCTAGCTCAGGGTGTCCTATATACCTCAATCCCCCTTTCTATCTTTGAAGCTCTTGGACATGTGGGATCTCTGACTCTCTCATGTATGTGGGGTTCCCATACATATGTATGTATTAAATTTGGTTTTTTTCTCTAGTTAATCTATCTCATGTCTATTTGATTATTAGATGAGCCAGAAGAATCTGGAGGGTAGAGGGAAGTGTATTCCTCCCCCACAACTTCTGAAATATCTGAAATAGTCAGATATTTTCAGTAGTCATCAAGTCACCTTCTTGTTAACAACAATGATATATTATCGTCTGTATTTTCAAAAAACAGTATAAAAAGATAGATATGAATAAGTTGGAACAATGATGAATTTCTAAAGATTTTGAAGGATAGTTGGGATTTTCCATTCCAAAGAACAAGTTTTTGAATTCCAATGGACAAGGCAGGAGAGATTATGTGCAAGAATTGAACTTGGGACTTCATCATGGAGGCAAAACTGAAGGAGGATATTTGTAAGCTGCCAGAACAGCCTCCAAGTTGGTGTGTTCAAGTGGAATCAGTGACAATGGGCCAGACAAAAAGATACTCGTCATGGTACCAATTTGATCACTTGTTGGACGTTACACTTTGGAAAAATCACTTCACACCTCTGATTTTCTATATCTGCATCTATAAGTGTGATTTAAAAAATACAACTTTCTCTTAATTTTGGGGATTATGATAATTGAATCTTTAGAAAAATATGAAATGCTCTAAAGTACTTTTTTTTCAATGCACTCTGTTATAACTAAAATCCATTATAAAACATGGGATATATGTGAATTGCAAATAAACCAAATTTGCTGATAACCACTGCCCAGATTCCAGCTATAGTAATTTACACTCTTTTTTTAGAGGAGAATAAGATATATGCCTATTTGGACTGAAGGAAACTTTCCAGAATAGTTGCTTTCCCAAATTCAAGGACAGCCTCCTCACTTGCTTTAAGAATTGGTCTTCTATTGTTTTTTTGTTCTTTGTGTTTTTCTTTGTGTGTGTGTGTGTGTGTGTGTGTTTTTTTATCAAACACACAAATTCTAAAATACTGTCTTTTATTTTTAAAACCAAAGGCCAATATATGAATTGTATAACAATATCTGCATAAATGTGTATTAAAATATACTATATTAATCGATGTAGAGAAAAGGATGTAAAATCTTTTATTATTGCCATTCCTACCAGGGAGGAAAAGCTCTAGATATGGATTGGTCTAGACTAGTTAGGTTAAGGCGCTGTGAAAATTTTGTAGAATTTAGAACGTGGACTTGTCCATATTTCTGTTATTATGACTCTTGTGTGGGCCTTCATACACCATAATGATAATTGGGCATAGACTGGAGGGACAGAGCCCAATTTTTAGGAATGCCTCATGCTTTCCTCTGAGGCTTTGCCCTGAACTCAAGCCGGCTCTCTCTGCCGAGGGAACAGAGAGAAAATGTATTTCCTACCTATGGATGTGCTGGTTCCTTGGGGTAGGATGGAGCTGCTATGTTTGAGCTATGTGGCTTAAAAAACTCACCAAGGCTCCCAAGGATGTGCCCCTGTACCCTCTGCTGTGACCCAGGCTTAGGAGGCCCATTTAGGTGAGCTCATCCTTCTCAGCCCAAGTTAAAACTCTAATTTTGGCTTTCTTTCTCAGATTTTATCCATGACTTTCTAATTTCCAGTCTTCATTCTAGACCCGCCCCTCAGTTTCTCACTGACTTGGCTACTAGAACGCAGACTTTCTTCATCCTCTCATACCAACCTCATCTGACCTAGCGGCTGGTCAGCTTTCACTCACCACTTCAGGTCAAGTGGCCCTGGATGCAAGGCAGGCAGCTGGTTATGCAATAGAAAGAGTTGACTTTTTCTTAGCGTTAAACTAAGCAAGGGAATGTTTGGGCCAAACCAAATAAACGCTTAAGGACTAGCTGCTATACAGTCACCACCAGATTTAAGATGAAATAAAGATATTTGATGTATTAGGGAGGGTTAGCAGGTTCATCTGTCGCCCAGGCTTGATTAGGATGTTTGAATTCTAAATCAGAGGTTCCTAAAATGCTTTTCTTTCTCATGACCTTGTCTGTCTCATTGTAAGACATGTGTATTATTGATAGCATTTCTAATAATTTTCTTTTAAATTTTCTACTTATTTTCATTGTCAATGGATATTTTCTTTAACTGACACTATTGAGTGGCAGTATTACACTCAATGACTGCCAATAAATTTCCTTCTCATATCGGTGGATATGTAATCTATTGTTGCTTATTGTTTTAAAAACTAATTCTTCATTTTATATTTTTTCTCATGCACATATTTAATCATTTTCTTCATACTTTAGTTATCCTTTTAATGGATTGGCAAAGAAATATAAACCTAGATATATGTATCTATGCATGCAAGGTGAGGCAAAAGTGGTTTACAGTTGTTCATATGGAAAATAATACAAAATTAATAAATAATACATGAATAAACTTTGTGTTTTGCATACTCAGAACTGCAAATCTACTGTTGCCCAATCCTGTATATACAATTTTGCTCATTATTAAACCTTAGTCCCAAAGTACTGGAACGAGTTATAGCTAGTGGCTCCAGTGAGGCTTGTAGAACTCAATTATATATGTAACCCGTGTTTTCTATTTTTTCAGATAATCTGGAGTCTGCTCTACCTCTCTTCCCTGTATTGCCTTCAAATACCACACTTCGAGGAATAGTGACTGGACTTACCAATTCCACGTATAAACCAAAGAAGTCTGTACAAGTGGGAATCTGTCAACAGGTAAAGCTATACTTCGTTTTCTTGATTATGCCCCAACAAATAAAAGCCATAAGTTGTATAAAATATTATAGAATTGAGCAAGGGACAATAAATGAGGCCAATGAGTGTGTCTGATTTGGACCTTGACTATTAGTCATCTCAAGAGTTGTTAATAATGAACAGGTGACAAACTCGAAAGTATAATTTTTCAAGGGTTAATTGGTCTTGAGTTTACTTTGCAATGATTTAGTTAAGATATCATCAGATTTCAATTTATATGGAAGAAACAAAACAGGTAGGAGATAAGGAAGTGTTAAGAGGTATATAACTAGTGACTTGTAATTTGTAGTCTGTGGTTACAATTAAAATTAAGGAAATATGCTATAAATAGAAAATAAAAGATCATATACTAAGATAAACTGCTAAATTGTGCAGAGGGAAAAAACAGCTCAATCATATAATGGTTTCACTTTTTTCTTTTTTTAAAATATATTTTTATTGATAACAGAGAGGAAAGGAGAAGGAAAGAGATAGAAACATCAATGATGAGAGAGAATTACTGATTGCCTGCCTCCTGCCCACCCCTCACTGGGAATCCAGCGGGCAACCCAGGCATGTGCTCTGACCAGGAATCGAACCGTGACCTCCTGGTTCGGGCAATAAATTCACTTTTTCTGTGAGCATAGATTTCTATATGTAAAATAGAAATCTCAACATCAACCTAGCTCATTAGTAAATGTTAATATTAATATTTATAACATAATTGAATATTAGTAAATTTCAATATTATTCACTTGATATGGTTATCTAAAAATGTAGAATTAAAATTAGTTAGAAATGTTATTATGACTCTTGAAATGACTGAAAAATAAATCATCCAGTTGTATTTTTAAGTGTTTACTATAGCAGATGTAATAAAAGCTATGAGCTTAAACTCATGAATTAATAATGAAAGATTTTTTATTCCTTTATACAGCAGGAAAATTGCAGAATAAGGTCTTTAAATTTCATAATTATTTGTACTCTCTGGTAATAAAATAAAGTAGATGCCCACATAAACGCCTTTGGTATTTCCTTAGTATTCTCCCATGTTTTTAAAAAAAGATATTTTCAAGCAATAAGAAGTTTGACCACTTTAAAATATACTAACAAACTTCACTAATATGTAAATTCATATTCTTCAGACAACTTTCAATGGTCGATTGCTATTTCCAGCTCATCTAACCCACATGTACAACATCTCTTTTTCTCTTTCTTTCTTAAAAGTATTAATACTTTTAAAAATATATTATTTCCAGTGCTCCTGTGTATAAGCCAAAATTCAAATTAAATATATAGATAATTTTGGTTATTGCCAAGAAAGCAAAAATTATTACAAAAGCAGACTGTCAGTATACTGAAGACATTCAAATCTTTCATGTCATCAGCATGTATCATTTAGTAGAACAGGGCAAATAAATGGTGATCAAATACTTAAAGTCCTAATCAGACTAATTACACAAGAAACAAATATCAAAGGCATCCAAATCAGAGTGAAAGAAGTAAAATTGTCTCTGTTTACAGAAACCCAAAGATTTTGCCAAAAACTATTGGAACTAATCAGTGAATTCAGTAAAGTTGCATAATACAAACAAATATTAGTGTTAGGGAAGAAAGTTGTTTGTAATTTAATATCAATTGTATGAAATTATGTGTGATCATTGTTTCCACAAGAGAGTGGGTTGTAAAGCAAACAGTTATGTTCCTTGGCATAACCAAAAAGACAGTACCTTTCTTTTAATAAACAATAAAGTACTATCCATTGACTAAGAGAATATCATTGCTACAAAAATATGTAAAATCTTTCATTAAAACATTTTCTAAACCTATAAGATTAGAAATTGTATGGTTTTAATGACCTAAATTAACTTTGGTTGGAATTGCATTCTTATAGGTTTAGAAAACAGATCTGTGCTAAAATATTTTTAAGTAACCTCAGTTATTTTTTTTTCAATAAATGGTTATATAAAAACTCAAACATTTTGTATTAAAAAATATTCAGTTTTAAGTGACGCTAGCTCCATTTTCTTTATACTTAGAAATCAGATTGAGATTGCTCTTATTTTTTTTGGTTGGTACTTCAGTACAGATCTGAAATCTGAACTTCTCTTCAAGTAATGTTTGCTTCCATAAACAAATTAAATGCTTTCAGGTCCTATCACATAGCAGTCAGTTACATACCTCAATCCATTATTCAAGTTTCTTTTCTGAAAACTTTCTGAGTACAAGGGTATTAAAAATATTCATGAAAGATGATATAGTTGTAGCTCTAACTGGAAAATACTATTTATTTTAATGTCGATCAAGAGTGAAATATAAAAATGAAAATAGGGTTTAAATCTGTATTTCATTATTTGAATACAGGTTACCTGAATTGCAAAGAGAAGAGCAGAAATGCCACCACCTGCAGGTGGCCCACCACTACACCCACCTCCTGATGGAGGGTGGGGCTGGGTAGTGGTTGCAGCGTCTTTTATCTCCATCGGATTCTCATACGCATTCCCCAAAGCCATCACAGTATTCTTCAAAGAAATTCAGCAAATATTCAGCACCAGCTACAGTGAAATAGCCTGGATATCATCCATTATGCTGGCTGTAATGTATGCAGGAGGTAAGGCTCTTTTGAATACACATAATCCTGGATTAAGAAAACTGTTCATCCACCCCACAATGTTGTACATGCAGCATTTTGAAATAGTAAAACCCTGTTTTCATATGAGCCACTTAAAATCAACTAAACTGGTCACTGGAAGGGAATTTTTAATAATTTTAGTGAATCAGTATCCTAAACTATTCACATCATTCTGAGTCTTACTAGAATAGTTGTTTGGATGAGGATTTCTTTGTACAAACGAAGATTTACTAAATTATTGACCTTCTAAGGGTCCATTTAATTTGGAATAAAGTCTATATAGTCCAGTGTTCATATCATCTCTTACGATGCTACTGTTAGTTGAAATGTTTTCTCCTGAATGAGAAACTGTGAATGTTGTTGACAGTTGATAAGCCAAGGAAGTACTTCACCTTAAGCTGTGAAAATGGAGCGTGATTATGTGCCTTTTGGGTCCATTCAGGTTTGCATGATTGAAATAATTCTTTATCTCTGTACTCACTAAATATGACACTTTAAAATTTAAATGGTTGCCTGACAATTATCTTGTTACATTTCATATTCAAATGAGGGTTATTCATGAGGGATAATGAATAAATCAAAGTACCATGTCGTTTCTGAATGTTAAATATTATATATGTATATATAGAAATGAATTAGTACATTTGTATGCCACCTATCTTCTTTAAATCAATTTCAACAGCAGAGCAGACTGTCTTATAGATTTTTTAAGTCATTTATTGAAATATTTAGATTTGAGTTTTCATTTTTCAATGGCATATGTGACTTTAAGAGACAGGTATAAACTCAGAATACACTGCTTAAAGTACTCATACAAAACATCTAGTGGAATTTGTTTCTTTCCAAGTGAGGATAACATGGCTCATAGTGATCAAACTATATCATTAGTAAAAATATCCAATATTTATTAGTATTAAATTTCAGCTAAGACCCCTCTAAATGTTTGCTGTGTGTCATATGACCTAATCTTCTTAATAATCTATAAAATAAGTATTAACTTCTCTCCATTCTGTAGCTGAGGACATAGAGAGAAAACAAAATGTATTTCCAAGTCAAACAGCTCATTAGTGGCAGATAGAAATTGAGACCCTAAACATTTCATCACTGTGCTGTTCTGCCTTTCTCATGTCTCCCTCTTTACCTGAAGAAAATTGCAGACCTAATTCAGGCCTTTGCCCACCAAAGTCATTTGTTTAGTGACATAATAATTATTCTTTAGTATATTGTCTATTGTACACCAGGTAAAAATTTCCCCCAGTAATCCTGTGTGTGTGAGTGTGTGTGTGTGTGTGTGTGTGTGTCTATGTTTTCCACTTTTCTGTATGTTAGCAATTTTACATTAATTCAGTATATGTCTCCCGTACCCGTTTGTTTATGTTAAATTGGTGCATTTCTCCCCCAGTAACAATAGGTATCTTTAAAATGCTATTTGACTATGTCATTGAAAAATTCTGCTTCTAAAACACCTTCTGAGATCCTCCTTTGGAAGTGGCTTGAAGGCTTATGACTGCTATTTCTGATGACTGTAGAAGTAGTAGATATTGTGCTTCAGGTTTTCTTTCTCTATCCCAGGGGTCAGGGTTCTTTATAATGATTTGCTAGAGCAACACACAAAGTCATCTTGTCCTGAGCTCCACAATGTGCTAATGTTAAGATATGTTGCCTCCCCCCCACACACCCTTTTTAATACAATGGAAACAGATTCCTTTAGTGAATTAACATTTCTATTGAATTTAGAATTCAGGTCCTTTATATTCATAATTTCATGTTGAGTAGATTGTTGATGAACTTATAAGCAAGAAAAAAATTACATAACTTTTTAATTAAGTCAAGTCTTAATTGACTGTATTAGTTTTAAGCAAACAACCTCAAAGTCCCAGCACCTTGCGGCTGGCTATACTAGTTTATTTTGCTCCAGCAATGCATCCTCAAGCAGTGTTTCACCCAGTGGCTATGCCATTGCGTAAGGCGCTGTAGTGTCCCTAAATCTGCTCCATCTGGACAGAGAATGAATGCCGGCAGCATGGAAAGTCAATGGGATATTTTAGGGGCCAGATCTGGAAGGGAAAAAAAAAGTCATTTCTGCGCTCATTCCACTGGTTAGAACTCTTACACCTCCCTACCTAGAGGCAGGGCTTGGGGTTGCTGGGAAACGCAGGCTTCCTGTAGCATCCAGTGAGGCTCAGACAGAGCTTGATGCCCCAACGATCATTCTCCGTTCAGTGAACGTAGGATGTGTTTATTTTTTCTTTAATATTTGAAAGGCCTCTATTTATAGAGGCCTTTTAGAATGATGATTATGAAATAAATGCAAAGACCGTAAGGTGAAAAGGCATATAATTTCCTATAAAGCATGAATCTCTCTACCAAGTGACTAAAATATCCTATTCAACATAATGCTAATTGCATTAGCTTATGGAACATCTAAGATCTGACACACTCATTAGGGCTTAGCACTCAAGCTATTAATCACCACAGTGGGGTCACTGGGTAAGATGGAGTGTGGTCAGAGGCCTGGCCTATGATGTCAGGGCTGGAGTCTCTTGTAGTAATTAGTTGGCATCTGGGCTTTGGTAGCAAGGTATTATCTTCCCTTCGGATGTCCGTATTAAAAATGAAG